>NC_067455.1:1835818-2048729 GCF_025434085.1 Hippocampus zosterae | reverse complement strand
CGCAAAGCTTGCTCAAGGTCGCATCCGGTCGCAAAAACGTTCACCAACAATTTTAATGGTCTCAGACAATTTTCCTCATTGCAAAAAAAAATTGATGGTGACCCCCCCCCCGCAAAGCTTGTTCAAGGTCGCATGCGGTCGCAAAAACGTTCACCAAAAATTTTAATGGTCTCAGGCAATTTTCCTCATTGCAAAAAAATTTGATGGTGACCCCCCCCCCCGCAAAGCTTGTTCAAGGTCGCATGCGGTCGCAAAAACGTTCACCAACAATTTTAATGGTCTCAGACAATTTTCCTCATTGCAAAAAAATTTGATGGTGACCCCCCCCCCCCGCAAAGCTTGTTCAAGGTCGCATCCGGTCGCAAAAACGTTCACCAACAATTTTAATGGTCTCAGGCAATTTTCCTCATTGCAAAAAAATTTGATGGTGACCCCCCCCCCCCCCGCAAAGCTTGTTCAAGGTCGCATCCGGTCGCAAAAACGTTCACCAACAATTTTAATGGTCTCAGACAATTTTCCTCATTGCAAAAAAATTTGATGGTGACCCCCCCCGGCAAAGCTTGTTCAAGGTCGCATCCGGTCGCAAAAACGTTCACCAACAATTTTAATGGTCTCAGGCAATTTTCCTCATCGCAAAGAAATGTTCAAAATTTGATGGTGACCCCCCCCCCCCCCCCCAAAAAAAAAACAAGCGCCACCTCTGCTGGTACCTTATCAAAATATCTGAGCTGGTACTCCAGGATGTCCCCGTTGGGTCTGTCGGGCTGCGGCCACGACAACGTGATGGAGTCCGGGGCACGGCTCAGCTGGTGCATCATGGGAACCGTACTGGGAACTGTGGGAGAGACAACACACGGGCCGGCTGATATTCAAGAGGCCGTTCAAGAGCGCAACGTTGCGCAAGACAGAGGAGTCCATTTCATTTCATTTCATTTCACAAGGCAGCATGCAACAAAAAAGCTCCTTCCGCGGTCCTTTCCGTCATCCCACAGGGACTAGAATGCGATCTGACAGGAGATTGTAACCTCGAGCGACCTTCCTGCCTGGACAGCAGGGGCGGAAAGAGAAAGCGGAAGGGCAGCGATGGCGCTCGCTCTTCATGCCAAACGCAAATACGTTGGCATCAAAAGCAGGGCTTTCATCTCCTCTTTTTTTTTTTTCATCCTCCTTTCCGTCTGGACTCACCTGACTGGCTGGTGGTAAAATTGATGCTTGCGTAACGAGCTGGGAAAGGGCTCAGCGCAGACACTTCATTCAAGGCTTGCACCTGGCGAAAGCAACAACAACACAGCCGTGACACTTCATTAGGGAGGCCAAAACACGCGCTGCGATTTGCCAACGGCGCCGTAATACGACGTAGATGTAAAAAAAAAAAAAAAAAAAAGTCAACCATTAAGAAAAAAAAAAAACAAAGCCCTTCCTTCCACCTTGAGCCCAGGGATGGCAATGGCCACTGATGAAAAAAGCGGAAAGGGGCGTGGCCTGGGCGGGGCAACCAATCACAACAAGTAAGACATCATCCACGTCCAATCGCAGGGCTGTTTACAATCGGAAGATGGAAAGACCGATCGGGAGAGCTCGTGAAAACTCGCCGACAAGGTACCTGACCCCCCCCCCCCAATTTTTTTTCCTCAACGGATTATTTAGACGATTCCCAAAAATGATCAATTTAAGAAATAAAACGTCGGAAAATCCACACCTGTATGAGATACGTGACTCTGGTGAGCAGGTTGCCGAGGGTCACGCTGGTTTGTTTGAGGTTGGTCTGGACGGGACTGAAGGCGACGCCCTCGCCGCACCAGGAGCACGCGGCCGGGTTGGCGATGGCGGGCGAGGGGCAGATGCGACACACCACGCCGTACCACACTTCGCTGCGGCCTCCCATGTCCACCGGAGGGCGCCAGCGTAGAGACACCCCGCCGTCGCCGCTTTCGTACTCCCAAGACAACGACACCGGAGCGGAGGGAGGAGCTGTTGGAGGGAAGGGAAATTTCAAACGCCGTCCCCGAGTTCAAAATGGGTCCTCGGCATCGGAGTTTGTGGATGTGGCATTTTAGTTGACGCCGCCAACATTGGCCAATGACGTGTGACCCAAATGAAAAGGATGCTAAGCTACGAGCCACAATTCAAGATTTATCTGAGTGAACAGATGACAGATGTGGCGTCAAGATAAATGACTGGGGGGTGGGGGGGGGTTTCCCTCACTTGTGCAGGCAGATGAGTTGGCATCGGCGGGCGCCCGGTAAAAGCTGCTGCGACATTCGCACACGCTGGAGCCCTCTCGGCTGGTGCGGCTGTTGGCCGGGCACACCGAGCAGGGGGCGGAGCCTGAAGCGGGCTTGAAGTAGCCCACGGGGCAGGCTGCCGGGAGACACACAAGGAGGCTCTCGATTAGTCCCAGGTTCCAAAACGTCAACAACGCGCATGTTTCGTTAGCGCGAGTATGTTTGAACGCTGGAAACGCGGACCGTGTGTCGAGTGTTAATCTCAACCGTTGTGCCGGCTGAACTCCGAGGTCGAGGCTAAACGCACCCGCGGCCTCGTTTGTCCTGCGCGCCGCCGTGCGACCGTGGCGTGTCGTTGTGCTGCCATTTCAGCGAGCGCCCCGTTTATGCGTCCGCACCCGACAGGAAAAACGGCTATTTTGTAAGTCAACTGTGCTTAAGCACCCCGCCCCCCTCCAAAAATTGACACATTCAAGATAAACGGTAAATATGTTTACCTTATGTCTTCATTTATGCCCAGACACTAAATAAAACCTGTTTACAATGGAGGTCAACGGAAGCCGCGGTGGATAGAAAAAGTCTACACCCCCCCGTTGAAACACTGAAGCCAGACTGCACAGCGACGGCCAGACTTCCCACAAGAACCCCCCCCCTTTCCCACAAAAAAAGGGCCAAATATGAGACACACATCTCAGTCTAATGAAATGAAAATCTGCCCCATGCCACGAGAAGTTGGGTACACCCTGGAATGGTCGCTAGCCAATCACAGGGCGCACATCGTTTGTCTCATGCTCACACCTTGGTGTCTCTTCAATGATGATTGCACATCTTTGGCGATTTTAAAAAAAAAATGTGTTTTACAGTGAATAGGCGGGTGCAGATTCTGTAATATTCAGTCATATTGATTGTTTTTGGCAGAGGATAAAGAATACATGACTGACTCTACTGCTCTATCGCACGTCGACACGTGTCGCGCACCATCTGTGTTTAAATATCGCCCTCTTTAAACTGCTGAAACACCGATGCTAGTTTCGTTCGCCCGCGTATGGCGTATCGCGTTGCCTATTAGCATGAAGCTAGCGCGGACGCGTGCTACACTCGCATTGCCGCAGTGTGACGCGAGAGGAAGGGGAAAGGAAGAAGGAGCAGAAAATGGACGAATATGGAGAAAAGAAAGTGATAAAAGCCTTTCGGTGTTCGCGCTTGTCTTCTGGGGCCCGCGTGGCTTTTAAACAGGTGTGAAGAGGGTGTGTGGGGGGGGGGCAGCGGGGAAAACCGGCGCGCCGTGTGACTTCACGTTCGTCCATCTTTCATTCTCTGTGTGCACATTAGCGGACGTGTTTTCTTACGGGTTTGACATGAAACATGATGTGGCGAGAAAGCATTATCCCGCGACGGACACGCACACACACACACGCACACGCACACACACACACACGCACGCACACACACACAGATTTGCTTCCATATTGTCCCATCATTAAAATCCAGTTGCCAGCTGCTCGGTGTCGCGCCGTCTCTTTTGTCCGCCACGGAGCCTTTTGGCTCCTTTTTCAGGCCTGTCACAAATGAACAGCTTTCATTCATTCATTCATCTTCCGAGCCGCTTGATCCTCACTCGGGTCGCGGGGGGTGCTGGAGCCTATCCCAGCCGTCTTCGGGCAGTAGGCGGGGGACACCCTGAAATGGTTGCCAGCCAATCGCAGGGCACACAGAGACGAACAACCATTCACACTCATGCTCACACTCACACCTAGTGACAATTTAGAGCGTCCAATCAGCCTGCCATGCATATTTTTGGAATGTGGGAGGAAACCCGAGCACCCGGAGAAAACCCACGCAGGCCCGGGGAGAACATGCAAACTCCACACAGGGAGGCCGGAGCTGGAATCGAACCCGGTACCTCTGCACTGTGAAGCCGACGTGCTAACCACTGAACTACCGGGCCGCTGAATAGCTTTCAATTTATTTTATTTTTTTAAATTTTTTTTTCCACCCCCGATAATATAACAGCGGCGACGACATCACTGCGGTTTATATAGCCGCCAAGGCCGCCAGATGCTAGCTCAAGTTTTCGTCATGAATCAGTTTCCTTCAACTTTTTTTGGTGACACGATGCCAAAACGAGTGATAAAGAAAAATGACATTCAGCACATTTATAGCTTTGATATATCGATGCTGTCGGCAGTAAATAATTTTTTCATGCCGGGCAGTTTTGGATTTCCTCTCGACATTTCAAGTTCAACTTCGAGTCAACTTGATTTGTCAAATGTGCTCGACGTGCAAAACATGCGGCACGCGGACGACATTTCTTTCCTCTCGTTAGAAGGCCCGATTGGTGTTCAAAGAAAGAAACATCCACAAGAGGACAGGAGGGCAGCGAGATTCCATGTCGACATAATACTTTCGCTGCTGCCTGGATCACTGACCCACTTTTTCTCCCCCCCCCCCTCTCTCTTTTGATTCCCAGCATAATCTGTCACACACGCGCTCATGCACAGATGCGAGCGATGCACTGCGACCCTCCGCGCAATTTCTCAGCATCCATAGCAGTGCTCGGAAGCACGATGAATCATCCGTCTGCTCAGCTAGCGGTCGACAAATCCCGTCCTTTTTTTTTTTTTTTTTTTTGCGTACACGATAACATAAAGGAAGCCAGGAAGTAAGACGTCGTGAATGAACACGTGAAGATATCCAAAAGCACAATGGAAGATCGTGTCAATCGGCGGTGACCCCGGACCCCGCAAATGTTTCCAACAGACGCACTCCAAAAAATGCTTTGGGTAGACTCGCTCGGGCTGCAAAATCGAGGGGGGTTGGGGGGGGGCGACTCCATATTTTTAGGGGGCAATTTTCCCTTCCTGCAGGACTGCTTAGTGCAGTGTTTTCCAATCTCCAGAGAGCCAAGGTGCGTATTCGACATGACATGGTGGGGGGGGGGCACATTGCCTAAACCAAAATGCGGAACGATACGTTCAGTTTTTGCTGCTGCGCTGCATCACAGATTTTGGTTCTTTTTTTTGTATCATACCTATGTTGCGGATTATTTGCTAATTCGCAGGAGTTTACTGTGATGATTTTTTTCCCCCCAAGACGGACAGTTCTTTATTATTTTTTTCTCAATACAGAAGCTAAAGTCCAACGCGCTTTTTTTTTTTGTAAAGTACATTTGTAGTCAAAATATTTCTTTCAAAAAGGAGACAAGAGGAGGCTCATCACGAAAACAAGCTTCCGAATGTCAACCGTGATGGTTCGAGCGGCGGCGGGCGGGTGATGTTCCGCTCTACTTGCTTGTGACAAACTCTTGGATGAATTATTCAACTCGCAGTTTTGGAATTTCTTCCTGCCAAAATGTCAGCGGTGATTTTGTGGCGACGCTTTGCCTGTGAAAGATGCACCGTCATCACTCTTGAACTTTCCAGGGTTCCCCAGGGGCACAAGGATGACACTAAATGTGTGAGAGAGAGAGCGAGAGAGAGCGAGCCCAGACTGTATTTTTATCTTTCGTATCTTGAAACTTCTTTCGTAACAAGAGGCAGTATTTTCCTGTTGAGGCGTTTTGTAACTTTCGTAAGTAGAGGTACCACTGGTTCTAGCTAGCGCTGCTAGCCAGCTTGCAAGCTCGCTTCGGTTTCGGCATCGATATCGGTATCAATATCGGTATCGATATCGGCATCGGTATCGATATCGGTATCGATCTCCCATTCTCTCTCTACACTCTCACACTCCCGCACACTCACTTACATACACGTGACTGTGTTGGGCGGGGGCCGATAATCATTTCATTAAAAAAATATGAGGAAATAAGCACGTACCTGCCATTTGAATATTTACGTGCGCATTGTATCGCGAGTCAAGTCAAATCCTTCCGCGTGGAAAGACGACGGACGGCCATAATGTGTTCCACGTAGCATCCTCCAATTGTTTCCAACGATTGGCCACGCACAACAAAATAGTCGGAATGGAGCCCCCCCTTTAGTTTTCTTGCCGCGCTGCGCATTTTGTGGCAGACGCACTTAGCATTGGGAAAAGTACAAAAGTACTTTTTGCTTTTTTTTGCAAGCGAGGTGTCTAAAGCGCCGGCTGAGAAAACGATCGACATTTCACAGACGCGCAGCTCTTCATTTGTAAAATTTGCCATTTGTTGACATTCGCCCAAATGTGCCGGAGAACAAACGATTGCACGTCCACAAAGTCCCGCCGGTCATCTAAGCTCTGCGTTTAATTACCGGTGATGACTTCATCGCCATTTGTCTCCCTTTCAACAATGCAGTCATAGCTCAGTGAATGAATCGAGGAAAAAAAAAAAAAAAAACACAGCCCAAAGTCGGTCGGGACCGTGGGCGGCGATGTGTTAGAATCGTTCAGAAGAGCCTTTCAATCTCAAGTCGGGAAAAGAGAACGAGCCTTGACAGATTTCTCAGTTGACTTGGCAGGACCCAAAAGCTGTCGTTGTCACGAATCGTGCGACTGAAAGTCCCGCGTTTGGACTTTCTATCGCAAGGCAAAGGTGGAGCTGCGGCATTTTTGCAATTTTAAAAGAGCTCGCCCCTTTTTGGGACGGATTTCAATGGCACTGACAAATCTCAGGAAAAGGATGAAGCGGGATTTTTGCCTCTTTGGTTTTCCCCGCGTCACAAGTCTGAACCGGCGAATGAGAAGCGAGCGAGACCGTGCGTGCGCTTAAAAAGGCGCAAAGAAGAAGAAACTGCTCCTTGATTATGGTGCCTATCCTATTTCTGTCCCACTTGTGACCCCCCCCCCAAAAAAAAATACGATTCAAAAGTGCAGAATATATTTGACCTTATCCTATTTTCACAAGTGAATCTCATCGCGACAACAATAGGACGAGAAATACGACTTGACTGCACATTTTGTGATGGCAAAAATGTTATTTCCATTATTTAGGCTGCAGTGAATCAGTTCGAAATCCGTGCCCCCCCCCCCGCACCCCCCCCCCCCAGTCTTTCACTTTGTTCATTCAACAGTTTGTGTGAGTGAGTGGCATCCTATACTGTTCAATCCACCACCCACTGGAGCTCAACACACCCCCGACCCCCCCCCCCCCACCCCACCCCCGGCCGCCGTTTTCATCATTCGCTCACAGATGAGTGGCCATTACTTCCCCGTGACCTAAATGTGTCACATCCCTTGCACATGATGACTCTCCTCCCCCCCCCCCCACCCCGCGCTCTCCTTCTATCTCTTCACTGTTTGTTCATCTCTTAATTGCCCCCCCACCCCCGCCCCCTCCCCGCCCTCACAAACAACAACAACCGACGAGCAAACCGCGAAGAGACGACGTCGGCATCACGATCGGAAAACATCGCCGGCAGTCGCCCAAGTGGCCGAGCGTCAACCGCGCGCCTGCGGGTGTGCTCGCGAATGAGCGCGGCCATACGGATGCAAGTTGCCAGCGCATTTGCTGGATGGGCGCAATGTTTGAAATGGATCATGACGGATTCTTTTTTTTTTTTTTTTTAAATCGCGGAACACACACACAAAAAAAAGACATACCCGTACAAGGAACGCTGAATTTCAACAGAGCTCAGCAAAGCGCATCGTAATTTAATGTCGCGGTTTGATTATGATTTGAATAACACATTGGAACAATCATAAATAACGACACTTAGTAGTGTCACCCATTAAATAAAATTTTAAGTCGTTTTATGGTACGAGCATTGGCGACTTCTGGTATGTGCACAGCGTGCGGCCTTCTAAAAGCTCCGTGAAACGGGAGTTGGGTTGCCACGGTGACAAGTAAATCATTGCCATTTGTAGGGGGAATTTGTAGCCCCTTGTGAGCGGTCTTCTACGATTTTGCTGATAAATGATTATCAATGTCAAACTGTCGGGTCGCAGGGGGGGGGGGGGGGCCAACAAAGGGCACGCTTGTACACGAAGGCGCATTTGTCAATATTTTTACATGTATTTTTATTCTAATATTCAGTCTTGAACTTATTTCAGATTTTTTTTTTTGGGGGGGGGGGGGGGGCTGAAGCGAACAGAATCCAAATCCAAATCTCAAATTTCAGAGAAGTGAATAATATATAGGCCCGGTAGTCCAGTGGTTAGCACGTGGGCTTCACAGTGCAGAGGTACCGGGTTCGATTCCAGCTTCGGCCTCCCTGTGTGGAGTTTGCATGTTCTCCCACATGCGTGGGTTTTCTCCGGGTGCTCCGGTTTCCTCCCACATTCCAAAAACATGCGTGGCAGGCTGATTGAACACTCTAAATTGTCCCTAGGTGTGAGTGCGAATGGTTGTTCGTCTCTGTGTGCCCTGCGATTGGCTGGCAACCGATTCAGGGTGTCCCCCGCCTACTGCCCGAAGACGGCTGGGATAGGCTCCAGCACCCCCCGCGACCCGAGTGAGGATCGAGCGGCTCGGAAGATGAATGAATGAATGAATGAATGAATAATATATAAGACAACAACGTGCGCCAGGCGCCGCTAGCCCCCACACCCCCTTTTTTTTTCTCTTTTCCGTCAGCCGGAGCATCGCCGATGTCGTTTGTATTCCTCCGCAAGCGGAAGAGCCCTCATCAGCCCATCTGTGCGCCGCGAATCGTTCCACACGACAACGCGATTACGCGAGCGTCCTCCGGGAAACCGGGTCAGACTTACCCAAGCAGGCAGATCCATTCAGGTTGGCTTCATAGCCCTCGTCGCAGACGCAGCCTCCGACCGGCACCATCCACTCGCCCTCGGCGTTGCAGTGCATGCGAGGCCCGCTGCCCACTTGGGCCTGGCTGTGGGCCACGCACGCGCCGGCCACGGGCACCAGAGCCGTGGGCTCCGCACCGGAGGGGGTGGCCGGGTAGGACGCCAAGTAGAGGCTGGTGGCGGGACAGCGGCGGTAGAAGACCGACACGCCCATGAGGGAAACGCAGGCGCCGCTGTCCACGATGGCCAGGACGAATCTGCCACAGAAGAAGGAGACGCATCAGTAGCGCACCGGCGCGCGTGGCTAAAGTACTAGAGTAGGAGCGCTGATACTTCAACAGTCAAAGTACTGATTGAAATCCTGCATTTGAGTTGAAATAAAAAGTAAAGATACTTTCATTCATTCATCTTCCGAGCCGCTTGATCCTCACTAGGGTCGCGGGGGGTGCTGGAGCCTATCCCAGCTGTCTCCGGGCAGTAGGCGGGGGACACCCTGAATCGGTTGCCAGCCAATCGCAGGGCACACAGAGACGAACAACCATTCGCACTCACACTCACACCTTGGGACAATTTAGAGCGTCCAATCAGCCTGCCACGCATGTTTTTGGAACGTGGGAGGAAACCGGAGCACCCGGAGAAAACCCACGCAGGCCCGGGGAGAACATGCAAACTCCACACAGGGAGGCCGGAGCTGGAATCGAACCCGGTACCTCTGCACTGTGAAGCCGATGTGCTAACCACTGGACTACCGGGCCGCCCGTAAAGATACTTGTGTTAAAAAATTTTTTTTAAAAAGTATTTGTACTGGTTTAACTCTTGCATTTAAGTACAAGTAAAAAAGGACCAGAGTTGACAACAGTACTCACAGCCTGTCCTTGAGCACAGGTTTTTACAAATACCCCGGCAAAGGTGAAATTACTGATTCAACTTCACGACTTCAATACGACTAAAAGGGTTTAAAAAGTACTCACACTGTACTTAAGTACAAGTAAAAATACTTAACAATAATAAAAAATAAATAAACCATGCGTAGCATGTCTACCAGTGGTGGCAAAAGCACTCACATGATATATACTTGAGTATGAATTATTGTGTCAAGAAAGCGCCTCAAAAAAGTAAAAGTATTGATTCAAAGCCTATAATTGAGTACGGGTGAAAATATTCCACAGGTGAGAAAAGTGTTCACACTCTTTAGGTAAGTAGAATTACAAGTACTTGTGTATGAATGAATGAATGAATGAATGAATGGCTCTGTAAAAGTACTGATTCTCTTCGAATTAAGATAAGATATCCTTATTCGTCCCACACTGGGGAAATTTACAGCCTCCAGCAGCAAGAATGTATGTAGTAAGAAGAAAGAAGAAAGAGAAAAAAAAACAACAAACATCTTTCAATTAAATGCAATATGAACACAAAATGGATAAATCGCAGTACTATTTACAATTTTCCTTCACATCATTTAATTATTATTATTATTATTATTATGATTGTTATTTTTTATTCATCAGCCTGACAGCAGACAGTAAGTAAAGGTAAAACTATATGGCTCAAATATTCACATTCTGTACATAAACAAAATTACAGATAACAGAGTTAAAAAAATAAAAGAGTACTGATTGATCGAGCATTCAACCAAAAAGCACCCCCCCCCGGAAAAAAAAGCACAAGATGTGACACACGTAGTAACAGTCTGTACTTCAGTAGAGATACTATACACCAAAAATATGGTCAAAATAAACCGAGTGAAAAGCAGAAGTAGCGATTCAACTCGTGCGTTCGACCAAAAAGCGAAAACGAAAGCAAAGTTGTCCTCAGTGCACACGAGTGTCGCTTACCCATTGCGTGTAAGCGGTGCGAAGCTGCGTGTCTTGATGTTGATGCGGCTGTATCGGTTGGGTTGGTACTGATGTGGCGAACTGGGCTCCACCTTGGAAAAACTCTTATCGGCGGCGATGGTATCGATCTTCACCCAGCCTTCCCTGCTCTCCTTCTCACCGCTCGAAGGCTGCGCGTACACGGGGAGAGGAGGAAAAAAAACAATGACGTGACTGACAAAACGATGTCAGTATGTTGCACAGCAATCACACACATTATCTTCTGTTCAGATTGGAGGGGTGTGGGGGATGGGGGGGTCACATTAAGTTTTCTTCGTTTTCATTTCATTTGAAATCGTATTTACGCGAAGACGCGGTCGATGTTATAAACCGCTCTATAGTACGTTCGAACGTATTTGCCACTCCAAAAACGTCACCTCGCATCGGAAGTTCCGCCCTTCCCTAGAGATTAATAGAAGATTGAGCAAAATGTTATTATAAACTTATCATCTCTCATGAAATATTAGCATATTGATGGACGTTTTACTACGCCTCGACACCAGTGAAATGACTTACTCGTGGATACTATGACCACCAATGCCACTACAAGTGCCACCTAGCGACTTGGCATGCACACTACAGCATATTTTTTCCCCCAGGTGACACAAAATAAATGCGTTTTTTAAAAATATGTTATCATTGTATCGGTTATTTGTGATACAAATACGGCCAAATGAATGCAAGAGATACCCCGTGTAATTCCTCCGACTAAATATGAGAGCAAGAGAAAATGAGGTACGTAAGCATTGACACGGACATAAGCAGCTCGCAACAGGAATAATAATAATAATACAGTAATAATAATAATACATTTTATTTATAAGCGCCTTTCAAGACACCCAAGGACACTTTACAATAACAAAAAACACAAAACAATACGGGTTGAGCAGAGGCAGCCAAAACGAATTTGCGTTCGAGTCCTCTTGTGGACTTCCGGCGCTTCCTTGCTCCTCCGCTTCCTCATCAGACAGACTTTGATTTGCATGTTGAAAAAAAGGCATCTCATCTCCCGAGCACTCATCTTTACAAATATCACCCCCCTCCCGCGTTACCGAGACGACGCCGCCGCGGTTCTTTCTCACCACTTCGACGTCGGGTTTCCGAAAGGGGCGTCAAAAGCGAAAGAAAGTTCTGGCGGAAATAAATAAAACATCTTTGCAAAGACTGCCACAGCCACTTAGGAAGCCTTTAAGAGGCAATTAGTTGGACTGCGGTGATGTTTGGAGAGATGACAGCGACATCTTTCTATATCTTGTGAATCGGAGCTTATTAGCATCACATCCGCGTGATGCAATCCGTCGTCCCCCCCCCTTGGCAAGAACACAAATGAGTAGTAGCATGATTAGCACAGTGCACGTCGCGTGCTATTTGGTTTTCAGGATGTTGTCCAAACAGAGTCGTGTCATGTTGTGAAAATGGTATGCAACAAAACAGGGTTATAATAACCACCAGAGGGATTTTTCATTATGGTTAGCTTTTAATTTCGTTTTGATTTTTGTTTCAGTTTATTTTTAATTGGTCCTTTGCTGTGTTTTGGTGTAGTTTTAGGAATAGTTTTTGTTTTTAAAAATATATTTGTTGAGTGCAAGATTTCAGAAAGTCACACAATATTGTGGAATGAAGTCGACTATATACAATATCCCGTTTTTTTGAGAGTCGCAACGCTAAAGGCTCCAAAATACGGTACATTCATTCATTCATTCATCTTCCGTACCGCTTGATCCTCACTAGGGTCGCGGGGGGTGCTGGAGCCTATCCCAGCTGTCTCCGGGCAGTAGGCGGGGGACACCCTGAATCGGTTGCCAGACAATCGCAGGGCAAACAGAGACGAACAACCATTCGCACTCACACTCACACCTAGGGACAATTTAGAGCGTTCAATCAGCCTGCCACGCATGTTTTTGGAATGTGGGAGGAAACCGGAGCACCCGGAGAAAACCCACGCAGGCCCGGGGAGAACACACAAACTCCACACAGGGAGGCCGGAGCTGGAATCGAACCCGGTACCTCTGCACTGCGAAGCCGACGTGCTAACCACTGGACTACCGGGCCGCCTAAATACGGTACATGCCTTGGATTATTGTTTTATGGTCTGCCTAAATGTCTCGTAGCAGCCTTTGCGTTCAGTTCAGATTGCTTAAAGCGTAGTAACGCTGCCACATAGATGCTAGTTCTTAGCCGGCATGTCTGTGTAGTTTCCCATTTGATGTTAGCATTCAGGTAGCAGAGGCAAGGCGAGGTTGCTTTGCAGTAAAAACACAACCATTTTGTTTGATGTTTACTTTGACATTAACCTTCAACTGATTGGCAATAAGCTGCTTGAAGTCTTGAGTTGCTAGCCACCGAACAGTAATGGTGTCGTCTCAAATTCAAATTTGCAAGTGACTTTAAGAGTCAGGGCCTGGTGTAGGGAAACCGTTCTGCGTGTGAGTGTCTGGGTGCGAGTTGAGGTCGACATCAGCTTGTGCCTTAGTGCTGATGCATTTTACCGTTTACTGACAATAAGTAAGTATGCTGCTAGAGCGACAACGATATCAAACGACGGCTCTCGGGCCTCACCTCAGGTGCCCAAGTCCTCTCCAGTTCCCGCTGGCTGTCGGCCTGCTTGTAGTACAAGGTGAGCGTCTCCCGGCAGGTGGGCGACGGGTTCCGCAGGCTGGCGCAGTCCCGCACGGAGAAGCGCAGTGTGACAAAGACCCGCGGGGCGGAGTGGCGGACCAGGAAGGGCGTGGCCAACCAGTTGTCCTTCGTGCGAGAATTCTGGTTGATGTTGCACACCTCAAACGTCCGGATGAGCCTCCCGCGGTCGTCCAGGATGCTCACTTCGTCCCACTGGAAGGGACACGAACAACATTGCAAGCCGTGATGAGTCAAAATGTGAATGTAACCCCTTCCGGTTAAGCTTCGCCAATTATCCACCGCCAGTGTGGGAATTAAAAAAATAAAATAAAAAAAATCCTAAATCTTTTTCTGGAGCAACATTGAGGAATGATGCATTCAGGCTCATCATCATCATGCTTGTTGGAGAGGCACCAATGGCAATAGCAATATATATATAAAAAAATAGGAAGGGCTCATATTTATGATTTGATTTGAGCTGAAATGCGGGTGAGCCTGGTAATCCCTCCGGTGACAAAGGACAGGGAGGGGTGGCAGCTCAGACCCCAAACGAGGACACACACACACACTCACACACGCACACACACACACACACATGTGCACACACGTGTATTTCCAGACATATGGACGCGATGCTGCCCCTTGTGGAGAGGAGAAGGGTGGCATAAGAATGCAAGATGCTCCGAGTGAAATCCTGATCTCCGGTGCAGAGACTCCAACCCAAAGAGAGAGTGAAAGCGCAGTGGCGTGCATGTGAAAGAAGGTAAGATTTAAAGAATAACAGCAACAGATTAAGGTGGGGGGGTGGGGGGGGGGCAGTCACTAAGAGCATGGAGACACAGCAAGTACGCAGACTCTCCATGTGCCCCGGAGCCTGGGAAAAGATGGCACATGGAGAGAAAAGTATGGAAAGAGTGCCACACGCATTCAAACACAAACAAGTCATAACAACTACCCCCCCCCACCCCCTCCCCCCCGACCCCCGTGATCTGTTTCTTTGCTCGTTGCCTGAGGTCATATGAACATATCTTCAGCTCACACACGCGTCCCGTCATGCACGCGCGCATTGTCGGGAGGGACAAATTCTTTGAGTACGATTCATCCAACAAGACCATATTGCAATAACGCATTGTTCGGGTCAGCTGCCGCGTACATTTTTGCCCAGATTTTTTTGGGAGGCCCATGCCGATTTCCATATTTGTCAGGATAAAATTCCCATAAGCGATTCATCAGCTGATTCTAGGTTTTGGTCGAAGCTTCCCAGGCTGAAATTAAAGGCAACGAGAGTAGCCGCTTTTATTGGCTGTGTTCACTCCCACAACGGCGCAAGCCTCACTTTTCCCAACCGCGTCTATGAAAATACCAAAAGAAAGAGACAAGTTCGACTAGACTTTGAGCTAGAGTCGCGCTGGGCTCGAAAAGAGGGCCCCAAGAATGGAAATCTAAACCGGTTCGGACAAAGAAATCAATGAATCGAACCAAAGCACATATTTCCCTCTTCGGTAGCCAACAGCGTTTCTAAAAGTTCCTTTTCTAATGCTTTTCCAAACTATGCATTAGGGTTAAACCGGAGCTCTTTAAATTGTTGTTCACTTTTCATTCAGTCGTGACAATGGATAAAATGTGTGCCTGTGTGTGTGTGTGTGTTTGTATGACTATTCTTGTGAGGACCACTGTGATTATAAGACCAATGTAGTGAGGACATTTTTGACAAGTGAGGACATTTAGGCCAGTCCTCACAAGTTTTTCATTCTAAAGTGTGTGTGTGTGTGTGTGTAATCAGAAGACATATTAGTAGTGCGTCACACTCACTTCCAGATGAATGAACTTTACTGACCCAAGACGTGACCTTGGCACGGTCACGCAACCAGGAACGCGCACGCACACACACGCTTTGACGCACGCATGTTCAAGAAAGGCTGGCAAATCTTTGGTTTAATCACTGCAATCTCATCATGGATGAAATCACATGACACGGAACATGCGGGGGCGCTTTTAAGCCCTGGCGCTGGGGCTTCAAGGCGCCAACGTTTTGCCATGAGTTGTCGAATGTTCCCGTTCTGGTTCCTTACCCCTGTGTCCGGGTAGGTGGTCCAGCCCAGTTCGGTGGTCGACTCCGTTGTGTCCAGCAGCATCACTGTCACATACACAAGCGCACGACATGGTTTTAGAAGGGCGCACAATTGGCATATGTGAAGCATATCAACCATGACGCACGCGGATACGCCCGCCGTGCTAAAAATAGAACCTGATGTCCGCTTTCTAATCAAATGACTTCACCAAATTAAAAAGCAGGGGCTCCGAGTCGAGCCGCTTCTCCTCGAGAGGAGCCAGATGAGGTGGCTTGGGCATCTGATTCGGATGCCTCCTCAGCGTCTCCCTGGTGAGGTGTTCCGGGCATGTCCCACCGGGAGGAGACCCAGAGGAAGACCCAGGACACGCTGGAGAGACTATGTCACCCAGCTGGCCTGGGAACGCCTCGGGATCCCCCGGGGAGAGCTGGAAGAAGTGGCTAGGGAGAGGGAAGTCTGGGCTTCCCTGCTAAAGCTGTTGCCCCCGCGACCCGGCCCCGGATAAGCGGTAGAAGATGGATGGATGGATGGATGGAGCAGATTATTGGCCCGTGGACGGAATTCAGGTCTGGTGCACATCGGCCCTTTGATTTTTCTCCCCAGCCGCCACGCCGAGCAATCCCAGGGCTTTCCCCGCTACGTGCGTATGTCAAAGATTAAAAAGACGATCCGGGAGATGAGGCGGAATTAGCTGGTCACTCGGCGCGTTTTTTTTTTTTTTCCCACTGGTTGCGTTTCGAGCACTCCATGCAAGCAAAATGCACTTCAATGCACGGTGCTGCATGTCGACACATGACCTCGCACGCAATAATGACGCGCCGGTGCAGGGTATGGAATATGATGTCGATAGGTAGAGACTCGAGGCTGTTTGTATGCGTTGCCGCTCCTTGAAGACAGCACCGTAACATTTCAATCAGCCCGTCGATGGCATTTCACGTGAATTTAGCATCAAACCAGAAGAGCTTCGAGATTGACCCTTGAGGAACACCGCAGGAAAGGGGCGCTGACTGCGACTTTTTAGGCCCCACAACCACAGGAAAATGATTAGCGTTAGCATATCGTGCTTTAAAAGTCACATACAAAAGACAAAACAGCAGAAACAAGATAACGCTCGTAGAATAATGATAGAGTAGATTTTAAAAAAAAAAAGGTCACCCAAGTGTTTGCTAAATTTGCTTTGGCTTTGGATGCATCCATTTTGGCAGAGTGGAAAAAGTTTGCGTTGTCGTTTTTTTTTTTTTTTTCGAGCAAAACCGCGCCATTGTGTTCGTACACACATTTTGTTGGGACACTTCAGATCTGGCCACAGGAATTTTTTCCAGCTGGCTCCCCCAAATCCTGCTGGCCGCCGTCCGCTCCAGTCTGGCAGCGTCTGCGCTCGCACGCTTAACCAAAGTTTCCTGTGCACGGTGAAGCGGCAAAGACTTCCTCTCTTGGAATGTTAGCGCTCCGCTAAAAAAATACAATATCGTTGGGCTGCAGTCAATATAAAACGCGCTTAGGGACGTTAGCATCTGCCTCTCTGTCTATGGATAAATAATTCTTACTGGGGGGGTCATACAATTTTGATCTCTTTCTACTCATATTTCATGGCACACAATTGCTCAGTGGAGAGGAATTTCTCTCCCGATGCGTGGAGAAGATTTTTGCGCTGACAGCACACAGGCACAGAAAAAAAAAAACACACACACGACAACAAACAAATAATATCATTTGAAGATTCTCTTGAACACCCTCTTCGCATCTTCCCTTGGTTCTCTGACTGAGCTGTTGCGATTTTTCTTTTTTTTAAGGATGACGCTGGCAGATGGAGACAGCAAATCTGCCTTGTGACTTTTTTTTTTTGGGAGTGGGCGGGGTTACACCCTGAACCGGTTGCCAGCCAATCGCAGGGCACACAGAGACCAACAACCATCCGCGCTCACAGTCGCCCCCTAGGGACAATTTAGAGTGTTCAATCAGCCTGCCGTGCATGTTTTTGGAATGTGGTAGGAAAACGAAACACCTAGAGAAAAGCTACGCAGGCCCGGAGGAGAACATGCAAACTCCACACGGGGAGGCCCGGAGCTGGAATCGAACCCGGTACCTCTGCACTGTGAAGTCGAGGTGCTAACCACTCGACCAACGAGCCGTTTTTGCTGTAGCTTATAGCCCACACACACACACATGCAGAGATACCCATTAAGTGCTATTCTATTTAGCAGATGCTACGCGTGTCTCTCCAAATTCAATTAACATTTGCTGCTTTTAGTTCAGCCAAGCTTGAGTAACAACACGTATAGCAATTTAAAAATGAATATTCGTAAAAATGAATATTCATGGCGGCCCGGTAGTCCAGTGGTTAGCACGTCGGCTTCACAGTGCAGAGGTACCGGGTTCGATTCCAGCTCCGGCCTCCCTGTGTGGAGTTTGCATGTTCTCCCCGGGCCTGCGTGGGTTTTCTCCGGGTGCTCCGGTTTCTTCCCACATTCCAAAAACATGCGTAGCAGGCTGATTGAACACTCTAAATTGTCCCTAGGTGTGAGTGTGAGTGCGAATGGTTGTTTGTCTCTGTGTGCCCTGTGATTGGCTGGCAACCGATTCAGGGTGTCCCCTACTGCCCGGAGACAGCTGGGATAGGCTCCAGCACCCCCCGCGACCCTAGTGAGGATCAAGCGGTACGGAAGATGAATGAATGAATGAATGAATGAATATTCATGTCCATCTAATTCACCCGTCATGCGCGAGTGAGGTACTAACGGATGCCAGAGCAGATGTACATGAGCCGGGTCAGCGGCGGCGAGCCGAGCCTCATGATTGTCTTGTGGCGTGACATTTGCACGGTGAATAATTCACGGTGACATGCCGAGGTAGAGCGTTGAGTGCACACCTTTCAGAGAATTAAGACCTTGCGACATGGGCAAAAAGTGGGGGCACAGTTGCCTTGCACGGCCACTTGGCTGTAAAAGCCTCTTTATTTAACTCTGTCGCACACACGCGGCCACAGCATCTCTGGGTTTTTTTTGGGGGGGGGGCGGGGGGGGGGGGGTCCATCTGACAGCAGAAACACTCAGCTTTTGTTCCTGACAGCTCCGAGAAGTGCTGAGTCTGCAATCTGGACCTGAGTGCTGTTGCATTGAAAGCGCACCGCTGCTTCTTTGACCAGCTCCTCCATCGTGTCCCTTGTCCCCCCCCCCCCCCGCCCCCCAGCCTCCCATCGCACATCCTCCAAACCCAGTGGGAGTACAAATATTCAAGGAAACCTAAGCTGTGATCATTGTAGCCATTTCACGCAGAAGATAAAGAATACATGCCAATGTCTATAGGTGAATAATGACATCAAAGCTAGTTTTGTTAGCCCATTAATGGCCTCTTGCGTTGTTTTGTAGCATTAGGCTAAGGAATTTTCATAAGACACTTATGTGGTTTGTTGAAATATGCCACTTAAAATTCTTTGTTTTACATTTACCATGAGAGTAGTGTTTAACTATATGTGGCTAGAAACAGTTTGATGCAAGCGCGTTTATGAAGTATTGCTTACTATCTGCTAGACTGCTACTTGGTGTAGCGGCCACGGTAGCACTCATCACGAAACTTTTTCGCTGGCAACTTAAGACCAAAAAGTCAGCTGAGCAAATGATAGTATCTCGAAATGAGGGAATTTGTATATTTTTGAGTTGTACACTTTTTATCTCTCAGTTCACGTTTGCGAATTTAGGGGAACACATTTGATAGCTTAGAAGTCGCGTCAATGCTAGCTAGCTAGCTAGCTAGCTCTTGTTTTGAAAAACAAAACAACGCACTACATTTTTTATGGGGGGTCTGATTCCAAGTACGACAAGTTGGTAATAGAAGAATTTGATGCGTTCAATTTTTTTTTCTGTTGTGCCAAGGTATCGAAACGGGTGTTGTATACAAATGACACATTTACTTTTGTGCTTGCGTGACTTGAGTTAAACTCCAAAATGGCCGCACCTCAAAGATGAACCTTTGTTGGAGTAAGTCAGTTGTGATGAGCGCAGTAACATTTTGGAGCCATTTAGGTGGTAATAAAATTCTCATTTCTTCCAATCTCATCTTTTACTTTGTACTACTAGTTAGCATCAAGAGCAACTTCACTCGTCGAACTAAACTAGCGTTTGACGGATACTTTTCCTTAAGTCCATACAAGTCTGTCAAATCCGTATTTTAAACGCAGCGCGACTACTTTTGTCACCTTCCTTCCTTCTTTTTCTTCTTACCCCCCCCCCCCCCGCTCCCATGTGTATTATTTATCTGGCAAAGTGTCTGGTGTACATTAAAAGCGGACGCCGAATGGTGTTTGTCTCTCGCCGAGTCCAAGCGTGGGTGTAAAAGCTCTCGTCTGCGGTTCAGCGGTGACCCCGCATTAGTTCACGGGCGACCTCCTTCGCTTGGCTCACGAGTGCCGCCCCCCCCAAACTCGCAGCCTCCGATACCATTTTCCGCATTTGCGGTCACACTCTCGCGCCTGCAAATCGTCGTGTTTGTTGTCGGCGTCGCGCCTGCTATCACGCCACGTGTTATTTTAACACCTCACGCAATCCGCCAAAGACTTGGCTTGGATTAGTACCAAATGCGCCGGGTTGGTCTACCACTTAAGCAAGCATACACTGTACTCCCTTATATTTTGCACTCTTGAAACGGATGGGTCAAAAATTAACCCAATGTGGGTTAATTTAAACCAGCGCCGGGTCCAAAAGAACTATTCATTCATTCATTCATCTTCCGAACCGCTTGATCCTCACAAGGGTGGCGGGGGGTGCTGGAGCCTATCCCAGCTGTCTCCGGGCAGTAGGCGGGGGACACCCTGAATCGGTTGCCAGCCAATCGCAGGGCACACAGAAACGAACAACCATTCGCACTCACACTCAAACCTTGGCACAATTTAGAGTGTTCAATCAGCCTGCCACGCATGTTTTTGGAATGTGGGAGGAAACCGGAGCACCCAGAGAAAACCCACGCAGGCCCGGGGAGAACATGCAACCTCCACACAGGGAGGCCGGAGCTGGAATCGAACCCGGTACCTCTGCACTGTGAAGCCGACGTGCTAACCACTGGACTACCGGGCCGCCCAGAAGAACTAAGCCAAGGCTATTTAGAGCCACTGCAGTGGGTCAAGATTTTGATCCAACGAGGGGTTAAAAACGACTCACGCCGATGTGTTAAAGCCCTTCGACAAAATTAGGGTTAGGACTCGCTGCTAACATGTTGGAAGACGTGACATTTCCTTCAACTTCAGAATACAGCAAAACTAAATAAAATTCCACCTGCATGCTGCCATTTCCTTGTAAAATGGCTGCACTTGGGCGGCCTGGTAGTCCAGTGGTTAGCACGTTGGATTCACAGTGCAGAGGTACCGGGTTCGATTCTAGCTCCGGTCTCCCTGTGTGGAGTTTGCATGTTCTCCCCGGGCCTGCGTGGGTTTTCTCCGGGTGCTCCAGTTTCCTCCCACATTCCAAAAACGTGCGTGGCAGGCTGATTGAACACTCTAAATTGTCCCTAGGTGTGAGTGTGAGTGCGAATGATTGTTTGTTTCTGTGTGCCCTGCGATTGGCTGGCAACCGATTCAGGGTGTCCCCCGCCTGCTGCCCGAAGACAGCTGGGATAGGCTCCAGCACCCCCTGCGACCCTAGTAAGGATCAAGCGGCTTGGAAGATGAATGAATGAATTAATGAATTAATGCACTTGGGAGGGCGCAGCCCTCCGATCCGCTCCAGGTGCCCCACCCTCAAAAAGTGGGTCCAGGACGGGGGCCTCCACCAGACCATCATTACGCGCGACCACATGCGGCCCCCGCGATACGCCAAGACAGAGACGGCAGCAGGGCCGAGCAAAGAGGAGCGGATGAACCTTATTCCCGAAATAAGCACGGCTCGTGTCAGAGGGACTCATCAAAAATTCCCTCGCGGTTTGTCCCGCTGGATGCGGGCAGGCTGCCGTTTTTCACTTGCGACGGACGGCGACCTCGGAAAAAGAAGCCGGTCTAGAAAAAAATTAGCCAGCGGTGGCTTTGTAACGAGCGCCATTCATCTGCAGGTCAGATAACCACACAAAGGAGCCCCCAACCGGGATCGATAAAGCTTTCGGAATGGGAAAAATATCACGAGACTTGTTGCTCATCCTTTTTTTCTTTTTCAGGAGAGCCGGGGCCTTTGGGAGGGGGGCGGGGGTCAAAAAAGATCAAGTCGGAGGGGTCAGAAAGTTGATGAGTGGACAACACTAAGTAGTCAATCACTTTGTCGCGTTGCCGCCGTTGTCATGCTAACAAACACAAAACTTTTTTTTTTTTTTTTTTTTGCATGAGACCAAAAGTCCCTACAAAACGGAGTGATTTGAACCAGAGTGGGACAACTGGATATAAAAGTGGGGCTTCATATTCCCACCCCCACTAAAAATAAATAAATAAATAATAAATAAAATAAGGGCGGCCCGGTAGCCCAGTGGTTAGCACGTGGGCTTCACAGTGCAGAGGTACCGGGTTCGATTCCAGCTCCGGCCTCCCTGTGTGGAGTTTGCATGTTCTCCCCGGGCCTGTGTGGGTTTTCTCCGGGTGCTCCGGTTTCCTCCCACATTCCAAAAATATGCGTGGCAGGCTGATTGAACACTCTAAATTGTCCCTAGGTGTGAGTGTGAGTGCGAATGGTTGTTCGTCTCTGTGTGCCCTGCGATTGGCTGGCAACCGATTCAGGGTGTCCCCCGCCTACTGCCCGGAGACGGCTGGGATGGGCTCCAGCACCCCCCGCGACCCTAGTGAGGATCAAGCGGCTCGGAAGATGAATGAATGAATGAATAAACTTTTCGTCATTTTTTATTGCGAAAAAAAAAAAAAATTCGCAATAAAAAATATTGTGAAATATTACGCAATATTTTTTTATTGCGAAATATTACGCAATATTTTTTTTTCATATTGCGAAAAAAAAAATTGTCCCGAGGGGTGAGCGTGAGCGCGCATGGTTGTCGCCCTGCGATTGGCTGGCAACCGGTTCAGGGTGTAATACTGGCAATGGGACGGTTGATCGAACCAACCCGATTTTTTAAAATTCGTCCTCACAGGGCCAGAGAGCTGGCCCTCAACGACGTCAACATTTTTCCGTCCTCCTATTTTTTTGCTCTGAGCAAAACTTGTTGTTGTCGTGGTGCAAAGTTATGACTTTAATTCAGCCCGTAAACACGCTTGGAATTGAAAATATGAATCTCAAAACATCTTTCACCATGGAAATGAATGGAACTGACATTAATCTGTCCCAGCTTTCTAGAAAGTGTTTTAAAAAAAAAGAAAAATAGCAGTCTGTCTTTCAGACAAGCAAAGAAGAGTTTACCCAACTACTTTAAGTCATTTAGTCATCTGCTGGAATATGAATTGGTTCCTCACAGAGGATAAAGACAATATGCCAGTCAGGATTCTTATATTTTCCGTCTCCATGTGTTGCTCCTGTTTGAGTTCAAATATCCATCGCTGAAGGCAAAATGCATTGCTCGCCTCTTCTCTTGCATACTAAATCATTTTTCTGTAGAAAAACCAAAACACAACAAAACAAAACATGCTGACGCTGCATCCTGCCCTTTCCGCCAGGGAGCACGCAGCAACCGAGTTGCTTTTTTTTTTTTTTTTTCCGGCCGACTGACAACCGACTGTGTCACGCACGGCACGCCTTTTGTTTTCTTTTTACACCAGCCTGGAAAAGACGGCTTATCACACCCAAGGAAAAGGGCGACTATCGGCCTAATTAAGACGCAATTAAAGAGCAAACCTCCCGTGGAAATTTGGCCAACGTGACCTTGAAGTGAGAACACGACCCTTAAAGCGGGGTGACCTGCTGGGTACAGAACATGCCAAATCCACACAGAGAAGACTGACGAGCAAAACCCCGAGCTCCTCAACCGTGAGGCCGATGCGCTAACCGCTAACCCACCACGCTCACGTGATTGAAATGAGCTGTGTGAAGGTGCTTATTATCACGCTTGAACGTCTCAATGTTTGAGACGGCTCAGCTCAGGAGGAGCACGGGGAGTGGTTGGTAAGCACGCCTAACAGTCAAAAGTTCTGGGTTCGAATTTCGGTTTTAGTGTGTGTGCGCACTGAAGCTACAAAAGAACCGATGAAATGTTTGGGCGGCTCAGGAACACAGAAGCAATCAGGTCGTCACACACAGAAGCTGTCAGAGCAGACCCGAAGATCCCGTAACAAGGCAGATTTATATGGCTGCCCCCCCCCCCCCCATAGTGGGTCAATCGTGTATTACGCGGAGCTTCATTTCAATGCCACAAAGTCCGACAGCCAAACGGACCCGCGCCGCGGCCTTGCTTACCATCTTTCATCCTCATCCAGACCATCTGCTGCCAGCCCTGATCGATGGGTGGGGGTAAGTTAGCTCTCTTTTGCGGCGTGAGTGACTCACGCACAAGCCAACAGTCAGTGATTCCTATCTTTTTTTTTAGATACAATCATGTGACTTCCACAAGTCCGTTTACGCGTTTTGAAATGATTTGTGTTTATAAGAATAGGCTCATTGCCGGGTTGGTACATCTTTGTTCCATCACTAAGAATATTGCATTGACAGACAAATGTCAGCAGTCTAAACAATGATCCCTGTGGAACACCGGTGGGGTCGATTTGTAGAAGAACATGAGAAGTTGAAGATGAAGAAGATTCTTCTTTCAATTGTTGGAGTTGCATTAAATAGGTAAATAGAATAAATGTAAATTTCCCCAGTGTGGGACGAATAAAGGATATCTTATCTTATCTTATCTTAATACATCTTCAGAAACGACGAGAATTGAAAATTGCATTTGAAAAACAGAAGAGCATGTAAAAGTGTATTACTGTGTGAATTTAAAAAGGGGCTAGAATAAAAGATGATAAGGTGCAAATATTAAAAAATTGGGTAAAAAAATAAGGTGCAGTTTGCCAGGGCTGACGCGTGTGCGAGTTTTCGTTCATGTTTAGGACCTCAAAAATATGAATCCTCGCAGAGAATAATGATATTGACGTCGATAATAGTGACCTTCGCCGTGGTCGCTGTTTTGGGCCCCAAAATTGTCATTTGTATTCTAATTTAATGTTGGAGGAGGTGCCTCTTTTAACCCCCACCACCACACACACCATCTTCAAGGAAACAACACACACACACACGCGCACAAATGATATCTTAGTAATTAGATTACAGTGAGATCGCTAAAGACTGCCCACTCTCATCTGCCCGGGAGAAAGTCTCACTTAAACCATCTTGCACATTTGCAAGAAAGGGGTCTGGCAAAGGGTCAAGGGGGGGGGGGGGGGGGGGCGGGGTTATGGGTGTCCTGGCCTGAGGGTGGACATAGTTTATGCAATTTAGCATTCATTTGTGTCTGCTGCCTTTTCTCCATATTCTTTTGTTTGCTGGCGCACGACACACACCTGGAACCACTCACAGAGACAGACACACACACACACACGTTGCAACAAGGTGTGACTCCTTGCAACAAGGAGTTGAATTCCCATACATTGCTGTCAAATAGTTCCCAGGGAGCCACGGTGAGTAAGTTTCTACTTCTAGCCACCTCCCACTAAAATCGATCCCTTATGAAAAATTAAATATTTATGAGCGTGGGTTAAAAAAAATTTTTTAAAGTTACTTCTTACCTTCCTCAGCTGAATTGGGTCGGAGAAAGAAACAGAGGGACAGAAGGACGCTCCACATCTCCACTACAGAGTGACACTGACAGCGGGCCGGGGAGGGAGAGAGCATGCAAGAGTGAGAGACGTGTTCGTGTGAACGCGCGCGCGCGTGCGCGCGTGTGTGTGTGTGTGGAGGGAGGGAGGGAAAGAGTGGGTAGGTGGAGTCTGTTTGTTCCCACTATCAGCAATGGGAGGAGAACGAATGGATGACAGGAAAGGGGGGGGGGTTAAAAATTTGGCGTATGTACACAAAATGCTGTTGTCATGGAAACGGGGAAGTTAATAAGAGGTGTGACACCCACCTCGAGGTTAAGCCGGCATGTTGCGGCGTTCCTCACATGCCTGTATAATGCTCACGTTTTTTTTTTCAATATATGTGAACATTTTGTGGAGTCACAAGCACCCCCCACCCCCACGCCCCACTAGCTGCGGTTGAGGCCCGGCCCACGCACGCCACTCACTGGCCACCTCGCAGCATTGCAGCTTGTTGACGGCGGCGCGCTTTTCATGCCCCAGTTCTCCGCAATGAGGAAGACGTGAGTGGACTCTTGCAAGGGAGATGTTTGCCCGCCGGCTCGACACAGTCCGATGGCCCCATTCCCAGCTGGCCGGGAGGGGGCACAGGCTCCTAAATGTGGGTATTTATGTCGAAAACCGATCATTACAAAATGAATCGCTTGACTTTTTGAGGCATTGCTGTCAGGAAGAATGCTTTTGGAAGTCACTGTACGATATGCGTCGGGTGCCACGGAGATTTTTAAGGAGAAATTAGGTTTTTAATTCCAGCAACATCCAATTCTCCCTCGTATTTCATCGAGTGGTGCCTCGAGATCAGAGTGGCACCGGAACGATGATTCGGATTGAAATTGACGTTGCAATACTGCAGAATACCACAAGAGGCTGCAATTTAGTCGATTTTAGTCGGTTATGGATTCATAGACAGTGTTGATACAAAGAGACATACTGTATACCGAGTACAGTATTTTAAGTACAGTATTCGCTGGTTCATCGCATCAATGGCCGCACAGAGATGATCGTCAGACAGTCTCTTCTTGACACAGATGCACAACTTTATTCCCACTTTAGTTCTTTTCGAAGTGGGCGTTTCACAGCAATGTGACACCCACTCAACACTTTTGCGTAGCGATATAAAAATGCAAACATAGAGCAAAAATATACAGATGAAAAGGTTGGCATATTTAGTGGCGTACAGGAACGCTTAAGTAACAACCCCCAAAGACAGACGGGCACGAAAAATCTGAGCATTTCACAAATGTACACTCGTACCAATACATGAGGTACCCCCCCGAGATAATCCGCCGGCCGATTGAAGTGAACTTAAACGTTCAATGATGTCTTGCGGGGTTGGTTTCATCTCGATGTAAAGTGGCAGCAACAGATCGAACGCGTCCGTCGGATTCTAAGCAGACGCTCGTCGTACAAGTCCGCTCTGCCAAAAGTGCAAATGTGACGCCGCTCCGCATGCTACGTTCAGCATCAAAACAAACAAATGGTCCATTTCTGTGCGTCCACACCAAAGCGCTGAAAATAAATACACGTTGCTAGCGTTTTGACGGGTTCTCTTCGGTGACCTGCGAGGTTAGGATTAAACCGGTCGACCTTAAGCGACCATTTTTTTCCTCTGCTCACCCAATTGCGGTTTTTGTTCTCAGGTCAAAGGCCTGCCCGGTGCAAAAGTATTGCTTCCTGTTGCATTTTGGCGCCAAGGGACTATGTTGAGGTGACTTCATTTAGTCAGGCCATAGCACAGCGTAAGGTAAAAGGAGTGCTTTGCTGTTATCCTGCGGCATCTATGGGGATGACAAACCGAAGCAGGCAGGAGGTTGATTGATTCAAGCCATAGCCATGTCTAAAAGAAAAGTAGTGCTTTGCCACCATCGTGTGGCATTAAAGGCAATTATGAACGGAGAAAATACGATTTTCGTGATTTGCGGGAACTGGAGACTAAGCCCCGCCCCTAATAGCCAAAATGTCTCGATGTCACCCAACACTGTGGCTTTTTATTTTTTGATCTTGCAGTGAACAAATATTCCTTACATGGAAAAAATAAGCTAAATCTAATCTAATACTAAACTGAATAAAAGCAAACTCAAACGCAGCATTTTGAACTATTAAAATCAATCAAACCTGTTCCAAAAATCAATTGAAACTAATTGACCTTCAACAATTGAAAAGAAACACTGCCAGCCACTACTTTTTCCACTCTACAGGCCTATGCAAGTACCCCCCCCCCCCCCCAAAAACGTTTCCACTGCACTGCTTCCTTCTCTTTGGTCATTTTGACTACGTTTGTCCAAATGAAGCTCCTCAACTCACTTCATGATTAAGAGGCCAGCAGATGGCGGGCGAAACAGCAACGTGGTAAATTGCGCTCCATTTGATTGGAGAAAGCTGCAAGCGGTCGTCACGCAAAAAGTCCCGCAAAGAGCTAAAGCGCCACCTCATGGTCATACCATGAAAATTTCTCGTTTGCAGTAGACGTGCACGCAAACTCGTTTCTTCTTGATCAGCAGAGGCCAACAAATACAAAGTATATACACACACACACACCAACAGTTCCTATGCTGCAGAATGATACGGCTGACCTTGCTTGGATTGATTTCTAGTTTTTTTTTTGGGGGGGGGGGGGGTTGGGGGGTGAGTCTGTCGGCGGGCAGTCTTCCCTGTGGATCTCAGGGAAAGGGCTGGGAGGAGGGCGGGGCCCGCGCCATCAGTGTTTTCGAGGTCAGCCTGGCTTTTCCGAGCTCGACCTCAATATCTAAAAGCTGGAATCCAGTAACCTCCTAACGCGGCCGATGGCCGGGGGGGGGGGGGGGGGGGGGGGGGGGGGGGGGGGGGGGTTCTGAACTCTGAACGCAGGTTGATCCTCTTACAAAGGAGGCGGTATGCGAGGCATGTCAACAAACTTTGAAAGGCCTGGCGGTTCCGTTTAAGCAGGTTTACAAGGACCTCGGTTAATTATTTTGGTATTTCCACATGAAAAGAAAAACAACAAAAAAAACACACACAACCCCCCCCCCCACAAAGCACCCTGTTAAGTGTGATTTGTTTGACACTACAAAAAAGGCTCACTCAAATGTGATGCCGTCCCACTGACCTTTTCGACCCGCTTTCTTGTCACATGACTTTCTTTCTCATTTAGGGATTCTCCGCGGGAAGAGCCACCATGGGGAGCTTTTCCGAGGGGGACATGGGCGGAGGTTCTTTGCTCCCGGGTTGGTCCGCAACCTCCGCTTCGGGCGCGGGGGAGCTGGGGGATTTGGCGGCGGCGCTGGCGGCGAATCCTTGAGCAATGTCGTCGAAGGTCCTTCCTTTGGTCTCGGGCACCCGCAGGAAAGTGAAGATGAAGAAGAGGATGAGCAAGACCATGAAGATGATGAACACGTAAGGACCGCAGAGTTCCTAAGGGAAGCACAGACAGAGAGTTTGGATCCACAAAGTGTGTGCATGCTGGCGCCCTCTTGTGGCATAGTAAAGTATCACCTATGTACGTTTAGTTGTATTCATTCATCTTCCGAGCCGCTTGATCCTCACTAGGGTCGCGGGGGGGGGGGGGCGGGGGGTGTGCTGGAGCCTATCCCAGCCATCTCCTGCAGTAGGCGGGGGACACCCTGAATCGGTTGCCAGCCAATCGCAGCGCACACAGAGACGAACAACCATTTGCACTCACACTCACACCTAGGGACAATTTAGAGCGTCCAATCAGCCTGCCATGCAAATTTTTGGAATGTGGGAGGAAACCGGAGCACCCGGAGAAAACCCACGCAGGCCCGGGGAGAACATGCAAACTCCACACAGGGAGGCCGCAGCTGGAATCGAACCCGGTACCTCTGCACTGTGAAGCCCACGTGCTAACCACTGGACTACCGGGCCACCCACGTTCAGTTGTACGAATTAAAAAAAAAGAAAAAGAATGTCTTGTTTTGAGAATAGAAAAAGTCAAAATGTTTACAAGAGGAAAAAGGAAAAAAAAGTTCCTTGCCACGTCACGTCATTTTCAGGGTTGACAGTTGTGTACCTCCAGTTTGGGGAAACCAAGGCCCACCAGGAAGTTGGCGGTCCAGTTGGATAAACCGGAGACGGCCATGGCGGCGGGTCGAGGGCCCTGGGCGAAGAGCTCGGCCACGATGAACCAGGGGATGGGACCCGGACCCATCTCAAAACTGGCCACGAAGCCGAACACGGCCACGATGGCCAAGTAGCTCAGAGACGGGGTCGATTTCTGCTCAGACAAACAGCAAAATGAGGCAAATAAATCCATGGGAGTCGCAGCTAGGGCCCAAATACTTCATAAGAGGTAAGGCAAGACAAGAACATATTCTCATGATCACATCCCTGACGACAAATACAAACCGATCGAGGTAACTCGAATTGGAGCTATAGGATGCAGTTGATCTCAAAAGTTTACACACCCCATGTTCAAAGGCCAAGTTTTCGTAAGACCAAAAAAAAAAAAAGCAGCCAAGATATATCCTTCTCTCCGCCATTAATGTGACCTGGATGACTCAAAACATTTTCTTCCTCATTATTAATTTCAGTGAAATAACGCGGGTGCATCAGCATAACGCATTCCTCCACATCTCTTCGGGGCATTTTGTTCCGGTCCGACGAAACCAACGTTCAAGTTGGAAAACAAAATAAAATACAGTCAAGTTAGCAAACAGCTGAACTTGAATTAGGCTTAATGAGAGGCGCTTGGCAACGACAGCAATTGTGTGCCGACTCTAATTTAACATTTTAGTTGTTTACTTTCCTGGTCGTTTTTTTTTTCTTTTATCCAATCGAGTTCCTCAGGTTATACAAAACAAAATAAATAAATTTGAAAGAATATCCACATATCAAGACACTTTTTTTTTTTTTACATCACTTTGGTAACTGCATTTGTTTGCATTTGTTCCAGTCCAACAAAATCCACCTTACGTGAAAAAAAAAAAAAACGATGCATTCATCTAATCCAAGTGTGGGACATATAAAGGATATCTTATCTTATCTTATCTTAATCGGCACTCACCACCAGAGAAAGGGAGATGGTCATGAGCAAGGCAGAAATGGCCATTCCGGCCAGTCCGATCAGGTGTAAGGTCCTTCGGCCCGCCTTTTCCACCAGGAAGAGCTGGGGGGGTGGGGGGGGGGGGGGATAAATCCGCAGGGATTGGTCGAAAATCCAACAAACTGCGCGGAAAAAGGACCACAAAGTAGCGGTGCGGCACTCACGGAAACGACGGTGAACACGGTGTTGACCACTCCGGCGCCGATGGTGGCGTAGATGGGTTGAGTTACGCCCGCCGAGGCAAAGATGCCCGTCGAGTAGTAGAAGACCTAAAATCAAGTTCAACGTGAGTCCGCGACAACAAAAGCGACAAACGTACCGAGGAGCGATGCTAAGGTGAGTTGAGGAGCTTCAATTGGAAACAAGTGGTGTTTCGCCGCCATCTTGATGTGGTGGAGCTATGCTGTAGTGAGTTGAGGAGCTTCATTTAGCCACAAATAGTGCAACTCGGAAACTAAACGTTCAGAATTTTTCACGTTAGCTCCCCACCGACGTTTTCCCAGCTCCCCGAGTAAGCGTTACTCACCGCATTGATGCCCGAAAACTGCTGAGAGAGCTGCAGAACGATGGCGATGATGATGATCTGGCGGTAGTTCCGTGAGCGGAAGAGCTCCGGGATGGTGACTTTCTTCTCCATGGCCATCCGCATCCCTTCCTCCTTCATCTCGTCGATGTCGTCGCTCACGTCCTCGCAGCCGCGCAGCCGCACCAGCGCTGCAAGGCGGGGGACAGCGGCAGTGGGAATAAGGTTGAGGGGGGAAAAAAATAAATAACTTGAAAAACACAAAAAAAAAAATACCGCCAACGTGAGGATCTCGTATACGGAACCTTTCCTGGCCTCCTCCTCCTGCTTGAGGACAATGAGAAGGTAGCGGGGGCTCTCGGGGCAGAAGGGCAACATGATGCTCTGCAGGATGGCAGGCAGGGCGGTCAAGGCCAGGAGGACGCTCCACAGAGTATCCGAGCCCAGAAGAGACTCCAGACCAAAGATCTGAAGAGAAGAAACAAAAACACACCATATTGTCGCAACTCTGTGAATGGCGGAGAGCAAATTCTTGACCAAATTTCTCTTGCAAATATAATTTTATTTGCATATAATTTTAATCGGACCGGGAGCGCAAGACGCGCGTCAGTCTCGTACCTGCGCCACCAGGATGCCGATAACCACGCCCAGCTGGTGCAGGGTTCCGAAGGCCCCCTCGGAGGGCGGTGGGGGCGATCTCGCCCACGTACATGGGCGTCAGTCCGGTGCACAGACCGCAGAAGACGCCGATGATCAAGCGTCCGATGATGACCATCTCAAAAGAGCGACTCAGGCTGGAGAGTCCCATCATGGCCCCTCCCAGCAGGGCCAGAACGTTGGCCAACAGCATCGATTTCTTCCTGGACGGCGAAGATGGTCAACGGAGACATTCCCCCCCCCCCCGACAGTCTTGACTTGCTCACCTGCCAAACTTGTTGACCATGGCCCCCACGCTGAAGGAGCCCAACATGCGCCCACACTAAAGATGGCCACCGCAAAACTCCACACCATGGTGGTGGCTCCGGGACTGAAGGGCTCGTTGAAGCGCTCCAGAGAAACATTTTGGAAGAACCTACGCAGTTTCTGTGCAAGCCACAGCAAAAGAAAAACAAAACGAACCCCCCCCAAAAAATTATATATATAGATATATATATATATAGATTGTTGAACACACCAAAAACAGCTTTTATATTTTTTTTGTGTGGGTTCAACAATCCACATTAAGGCCGCATGACTTTAGCAAAGCCCTCAGTGCATATAACAAGGTCACCCCCGAAATTTTTCAATCCGTCATGGAGCCATTTTGTATTTTTTTCACATAGCGACTTGCATCGGCATTAATTGGACGCTAGATGAGGTACACACTCGTCATCAATTGTTGCTGTCTTTTAGAAAGACTTTGTTCTCCCACAGTAATTAGAGTACATCTCTGCGAAAATGTATTTGCATACACAACAAAAGGTACCTTGTTAGCAACACACGTGCGCACGCACACACACACACACACATACCTGTTCAGGTGCATTGATGACCCCGGTGTTGTAACCAAACTGCAGCGAACCGATGACGGCAGTGGACACGCAGTAGAGCAGGTAGCAGGTGATTTTCTTCTGCTTGGGCTGTCGTATGAAGGCGAGAGGAAGCACCAAGTGAGATGAGAACAAAGCACGGATGCATTTGCTCAAAGAAAGGTCTCTGTTGGAACATTGGCTGCGGAGTGTCGCTGACTTTTGACAAAGCTCTCGCTGTTTGCGGACAGGCTGGCCGTCACGCGGGCACAACGAGCCTTTTCCACATCGCGGGATCGCACCGACTTCCTTTCAACCTGCTCGTTATTGGCGCGACGGTAGTGCCCGCTGCGTGACAGGCAAGCCTGCAGGTCAGTCCAAAGCACCTGCAGCGACTGGATTTTGGTTGTTTTTCCCGCTGGCCTCGGGATTAGCGCATAATAAGCTGCTCGTGCAGCAGATCTTTGCTGCATGCTCAACACAACGTTTCACTTTGAGAAGTTTGCATTATTTATTTTGTGGTTTTGGGGGTGGGCCGGTAATAATAATAATAATAATAATAATCGTATTTAATTTGGATAAAATATGCAAAAAGGACATGCCGATGCAAAATCTCAACGTTATTTATTAGCCATGACAATTTGAAATTTCGGTCCAGATTTCAGCAAGGATCATGAAAGTTGACACATATGATTTGCTCCTTTTGCGGGCCACATAAAGTGACGTGGCGGGCCGGATCTGGCCCCCGGGCCTTGACTTTGACACCCGAGCTCTAAATTGTCCCACGGTGTGATTGTTCGTCTAAGTGAGCCCTGGCTGGCGACCATTTCAATGGGTGCCGCCATTTTTACGACGTAATTCAACACAGTGGCGCAAAGCGATAACGTCGGACGTGCAATTCTTAAATTTTTCCACGCTTGTACACATGCACTCTCGGACACGACGTCCGCCTCTACTGCGATCGGAACAAAGAAGCAGAAATGAATGAAGCAGAAGATAAACAAGAACAAGAAGGAGCCGAAACGCAAAGACGACAGGCAGAGGCAACACGCGGGCACTTGCAGCGACACGCTTTTCCTTGCGCAACTGTTGAACGATAGGACGTGAAAATTACGCCGGGGCCGTCACGCCTTTTAAATGCGGGGAGCGGTCGGGACATTTACCAGCCCAAGAAACATACGCCATGTAGCTCTGCGATGCTTGAGTCGAAATGATCAGTCTAGTGGTCATTTATAACATTGCAACATTTGTTTGCTAGCTACAAAAAAAATTTGAAACAAAAACCTTACAAAAAAACAAAAAAAAAATACTGGCAACACAAACAAGAAGTCAGTGTACTGGGGTGTGGGGGGCAGGGGGTTTATAGCCACACAGGAACCTGTGAAGGGGTGCGATAGACTTGCTAACCGTGCTGCCGTAACTTTGCTGCCTTTCAACCGACTCGAGTTGAGTCATTTCCTGTCATTGCGCTTCAGTCCTGACTCCAGCCGTCACAGGTTGGACGGTTTGGTCTCGGCTCCTCTTTAAACTGCAGTTAATCCTTTGGAATTTTACAAAATGGGTAGTCGCATTCTTCAACAAGGGGGGGGGGGGGAATTAAGACTGCTGAGGTCCACGTTGGACCAACACTTGTATTATTATATATCAAACACCACCCATCCATCCATGTATCCAACTTCTGAATCGCTTCACCCTCACCAAGGGAGGGGGGGGGGTGGGTGCTGGAGCCTACCCCAGGCGTCTTCGGGCAGTAGGCAGGGGACACCCTGAAGCGGTTGCCGGAGAAAACTCACCCAGGCACGGGGAGAACATGCAAACTTCACAGTGGAAAGCCAGAGCTGGGATCGAACCCGCGACCTCTGCACTGTGAGGTCGATGCGCGAACCAGTCCTCCATCAGGCCGCCTTACGTCAAACACATTGACCTTTGACCTTCATCCAATGAAATTCATGTTGGATCGACTTCACATTTTAGCATTAAGCAACACGCAAATGTGCCGACATGAAACCTGTCACCATTTTGTTTTGGGAACCCGGCGACCAATCCTGGGAGTAGACGGGATGGTCTGCAACTCCCTTGTGGATTCATTTGTTCAGTTAGTGAGAGGATTTTTTTTTTTTTTTTTGGTGTGTATTCACATTCCGTGTGCGGATTTGGACACCCCATCCAAGCGATGTCAAAATTGTGACGTAATCCTCAGGACGACCAAAGAATGTGCAACATGTTGCCCAAGAAAAACCACCGTCGGGTTTCAAAGCACTCGTCGTCCGATTTAAACTCGGCCCAATCACCTCGCTGAAGGATGACTTTGCGTGAGAATCTTGTCAACGCAGCCCCCCGTACCGGATGTCATGAAACGGCGCAGGTGTACCTAATGTTGTGTCTTCTTGCCCCGCGCGCGCGTCCTTGCTTTCTCTCAACCTGCATTTAAACACGGAGGCATCACGCTCAAGTCGCAGCTTGCCCTGCTCTCCCCTCTTCTCTTAGTCACGTCCCCAAAACGCTCAGTTCTCATCCTCCTCTTGCCAGAAAGGAAAATTACCAAAGTGCCGGCCTGCGACTTAATGAACTCCAGCTTTTTATTCCAATGCGAGCTGCACCAAACAGAGTCCAATCAAACAAGTGGGAACCGACAGTTTGGAACTTTGTCGCGACACCGGCTTGCTTTGCCGTTAAAATTCTGCCGTCATGCAATAAAAGGAACAGAAGTGCCTACCTTATCATCCTCCATGCGCTCCATCTTCACTTTTTTTTTTCTTTCTTCTGAACAAAATGGACTTTCTGGAAAAACGCGCTTCTGTGTGCAAACGGCTGTCGAACCTGAAAGCAAATAGACAAACAAGCGGCAGCCCGACGTCAGCAGAGCCAGAAGCCAAACGGCGGCGTGCGACGGCGAGTCTCGCTGTACCTGATGGACTGGGATGGGGCCGGACCTGTACGTGGTCCAGACTATTGAGATGGGTCTGCCCTCACTTCAGCAGCGGCAGATGAGAAACTCCTCCCACTCTCTTCCTCCTCCCTCCACACACACACACACACGTCTGGTTTCGCCCCCCCCCCCTCCCGAGATCCCATTTAAAGAGAGGCGAGTGCTGCGAAGTCTCCTTTGATAATGGGAATCGCAGTTGTCCAACATAAGGCTCGGGGGCCGTATCTGGCCCGCCACGTCATTTTATGTGGCCCGTGAAAGCAGATCACCCCCCCCCCCTCCGCCCCACCGGGTTTATATTGAACAGAGGTAAAACGTCAATATTTTATCAACGTGGCAGATGTGCGACTAACGTTGTCTTTGTCAGGAATGATGCACACCGTTTGTAATTTCACTCATTTGCAATCCAAAGATGAAAGCTTGGAGTTCCCCCGCCTCCAATCATGATGACTTCACATGCGTCTCACTGCGGCATGTTTGCGGTCATCTACGGGAGAAAAAAAAGAGGAAGAGGAGAAAGGAGAAGGAGGTCGAGACGTTGGGGGGGGGGGGGGGGGGCAACGTGCCCGAGGTGGGGGACAAACTCAGGCACGGCTGAAAGGAGGCTCTGTGGCGGCTGCCCACCAGGGTGCCGGCACAATGGGCAACGTGCACATGCCTGAGATACAAAGCCCGGTCATGCAGAGACCATGAGACCGGCTCAGTAGGTGGCGAACAATCACACCACCTCCCTTCCCCTAATTCCTCATTTCTAAACTGGTGGCCCACCTAAATCTCGGCCTGGAATTTGAAGGCCTCCACAAAATACCAAAGTGTTAAGATTTGATTTTCATCGACAGGATTGACCTCCATGAGCTAATGAGAGAGGTGCTGTTGACAAGTAGAATTGAGGGAAAACACACTTGGTGTTCTTTCGCAAACTGCTCAGCCGACTGTAGCCCAGAAATGTGATCAATTTTTTGAAAAGTGATGAAATTGGCACAATGCGAGCGGCATTAAAAAAAATATCCAATTTGAAATGTCATAAATGACTTGAATCCATCCATCCATTTTCTGAACCGCTTAATCCTCACTAGGGTCGCGGGGGGTGCTGGAACCTATCCCAGCCGTCTTCAGGCAGTAGGCGGGGGACACCCTGAACAAATTGCCAGCCAATCGCAGGGGACACAGAGACGAACAACCATGCACGCGCACACTGACACCTAGGGACAATTTAGAGTGTTCAATCAGCCTGCCATGCATGTTTTTGGAATGTGGGAGGAAACCGGAGCACCCGCAGAAAACCCACGCAGGCCCGGGGAGAACATGCAAACTCCACACAGGGAGGCCGGAGCTGGAATCGAACCCGGTACCTCTGCACTGTGAAGCCCACGTGCTAACCACCGGACTACCCGAAATGACTTTAAATTATTGATAAATTGAGATTCATTTTCCTACAAGCAGGATGAACTTTTCTGACAGACGACACAAAGTATTTAAAGAATAAAATCCTTGACGTGACTCCTTGAAATTTCACAACATGGCTGATGATAGGAAATACACAAAACAGTCCTAATCTTAAATTATTTTGCTGTCGAAACCGAATGTGTATTTCTATTTATTGATTTGACTTGAACTTGCAGACATATGTTAAAAAATGTGATGAGTATTTCTTAAAGTTGAACCTAACTATGCACACGAAACCCAACTGTCACAGGAGAAGCACAATTTGTCACGTCTGCTACAGGGACCTGATTCAGCTCCTCACGTCGCACAAAACTGAGAGAAACATTTGAGGCACCATATTTCGACATCTCAGTATTGATTTTTTTTTTTTTTTTAGTAATGTCACACACGCGCCGTGTGTCTTACAAACACAAATGCGTCAAAAGAACCAGCTGTTGTGACACATCCTAGTGAGACATCCTACCTGCAGCTGTTACACACACACACACACACACACACACACACACACACACACACACACACACACACACACACACACACACACACACACACACACACACACACACGCACACACACACACACACACACACACACACACACACGCACACACGCTCCCATGCAACTCAATCTCGTTCAAAGCATTCGCTTCATTCTTCAAGCCCTCCTTTCCTGACATCCCGTCCGGTGATCTGATGCCAAGGTCACGCATCATCCTGCAACATGGCCACAATCAAATTAAAGTATTATTTGTACACAGTAAGAGCGCGAGAGGAAGGAAGCGACGCCAGAGCTGCCGTCTGCCAATCTCGCTTGCGCACACACGCCATCGACTGGCATCCATTTCCTGATCATTTGCAACAACCCGGACGAGCACAGTCTCGAAACAATGAAAACAGCCGCTGCAGACTCTCTATAGAAAGTCTAAATTGGCTTTGAGTGTTGATTTTGTAACTTGAAATTCCGAGCATGGTTTCACCCCGAACCCAGACTTGAAACCCGAAAGTGCTCAGTGGCATACCGTGCGACTCTCTGCCAGCATTCATCAGATCTGACGTTTGACGTGCTGCGTGGCAGTCGAAATAGTGCACAGATGGACCATTAAAGGGGTGGCTGGTCCCGAAAGCTGCATTTAGTCACAGCGGCCAACAGGGGGCGACGTGGCCAATTGCGAATGAAGCAGATTGCAGGGGCCAAATAAACACACAGAAGACTTGTCAGGACCCATCAAGCACAGTTTGGAATATGCGGCAATCGTGGCGTGCGTTGCCAGTCGGTTATGTCATAGAGTCACGCCACTTGGCCCACTAGCCTGTGTGAAACGCCTTCCAAAAATAAGGGGGCGTGGGGGCATAACGAACAGTTCTGCGCGCTTCATCGAATGTGCTTGACCACCATTGACTACTTGGAGAACCACACCACGTAAAACCCATAAATACAACACAACCAACAAACGGAAACCTATCCAACGGTGACACCTTGTGGTCAACGTGTGCCATTACAGGGCCACGAAATTTCTGCTGAATGATCGACAACATTGAAGACGTCCCGGGATGCAATCGGCCCAACAAATACTGAACTATCATTTTGTGACTGGAAGCGTTTTGTCAAAAGCTTAAGATGGCAAGATTAAAAATATAGCAAAAAAAAAAGGCATCTTTGTCATGATTAGGATGGAATTTGCAGACCAAATAAAAACAACACTAAAGACCGACTCTGTGTGCATCGTATTTATTGAATAAACAATGCCAAACAGGAAGTGACTATACACATCGGGGGGGAAAAACACAGCTTTGACCTTAACGTGCGTTTGAATGTTAAGTTAAGACCAGAAACCCTCCAGAAGATGACGGCATTGACGTGGGTGGGGGCGCTGGTTGAAGATGTTCACAACACGATTGAGGTGAATTGTAACCAAAGTTTTGAGGGATAACTGCGATGGTGTTTTAGATTTTTCCAGGGAAACTTCCATTCTCAATCTGCTCGTCCCATTTACCAACCTGCAGGACACATGAAAACAACCGTGACCATTGAGTGGCTGCATCTTGAGGAACACCCTCGCAAACACTAGCCATGCATTTACAGGGGGCCAATTTACTCATAAGAGAAAAAAAAAAGACAAGTGTAGGAGTATCTTTATATTAAGTTGTTCTTATGCTGCAGTTTTTAAAATATGGTGACACTTTACCGTATTTTTTGTGTGTAATATGGTAATATGAAGACAACGCAAAAAAAATAATTGGGGCAAATGTTGAACTGAATTGTGTTTCATCATATCACAATATTAAATTGAGAAAAAAAATTGACACAGTGAATCCAAATGTCAGAGTACGTCTCCAAAATGTCGGCCTTACCCAGCTCAAGGGACAAAGACTTTTGTACACCCTCTTGTACCACTCGCACGGGGCCACATCCTGGTCTTTGGCCGACAGGGCCTTGTTGCACCTGTGGAAGTCTGGACAGAAAATAGGCAAAGTCTTCGATGAATACAATTCTGTGGAAGGAAATTCAACTGACACTGTCCTGTAGAGCTGATGTCCCAAAAGTCATACTGTGCTCGTTTTTCTCCCCCCAATTTAATTTCAGGGATAATTCGAACAGATGTGAAACTAACATCAGCATTTGACAGTTTTTTTAATGTTCAAGCACAACACCATCAAACAAATATAATATAATCAAAATCAATAGTTGATTCATAACTTGAAGGGCAGACTTGCCCAATTTGCAGACGGTGTGTATGAAACCATGCAACATTCAAACGGATCCAATATGTGACTCCAGATAATTCGTTCCAATTGGGACAGTGCATCGGCTCACCCAAGTAGTTCTGGAAGCAGTTGCGGGTCTGGTTGGTGTTGGGGAAGCGGGCGTCGAAGGGTGCAGTCCTGTAGTTCTTAATCTTCTCCTCAATTGTCTCACTCATGTTTGCCGGCTTCGGATACGAGGTTCACGCGTTACTTCAATAAGACACCGAAAGCATTTCTAAATAAGAGCGACTTAAAGCGCATCGACGTGACCTCCACGTAAAGCGCTACGTTAACCGGCTAAGTTATAAATAAACCGGCGAGCGGTGATTCGTTTCGACCGACAACACTCAGTCACCGTTTAGCACTACTTAATGGCTTATAAACAACATTAACATGTAACAGAGTGGTTCGTTTAGTAGAAAAAAACAACGGACATTAAATAGAAAACGACGCGGCTAGTTAGCATGGTTAGCCGAGGAGGTTGCTCACGCGCTGATGCTAACTCTCCAATTGTGGCCTTTTTTTAGCGGGGGTGACAAATATTAACACGACAGCAATTGCTACTAATCCACAAAATACTTAGTGGCTCGGTATAAAGACTACAATAGAGCAAATGTATCGCGAAAGAGCCAGATTTGAATGTAAAGGCGAGCCAACCTTGAGTGCTTTTCGGCCGTTGTCCTCTATGGAAAGATGTCCTTCCTGTTCCGCGCGCAAAGCATGCTGGGGCGAAAAAAAAGCTCAGGGGGCGGAGCCAACAAAATCGAACACACACACTTGATGACTGAAATGTCCCCATACACATTAATGAAATACTTAATACAGTCATTAGTCAAACTCTCTCTCTCTTTCACACTCACACATCGTGATTTTTGTTGTTGTTGACATATCCAAAGAACTCAACGGTATTTCCAGGGCCCTTTAAAAACACCCACCGCTGCATACTAAGTGACGTGCCTGAATTAAAAATGAGATCCACAAAAACAGTTAAACCAAATAAATTAATGACCTAAAGACAGTAGCTACAATCAAGCACCAAAATGATGTATAAAAGAATAAAAATGCGTTTCAAGACGAGTTCTGAAAGTGGACAGAAAGGGGACTTGCCTAACCTCAATTCAAAGAGAGGCACCGTCGTTTGCTCGCTACCTAGCTTGCTACAATGTCCACCTGTGTGCCCATAAAACAAATCCACAACTTTCAAAATAAAAGCACAGAGTTTCATGATGTACTCTGACTTCATGGTCACCGCGGGGGTCAGTCAAAGACTGAGGGCGGGTACTTTTGAGAGCCTGGAATAAAGTACATGCCATCGCTTTGTCTTTCACAATGTGAACCGTGGGAGAACCGCACCCTGGTATTGGGACTCGCGTTCTCCTCCAAAGTTCACAGGTGTCCACCTCTAACTTTCTGTCTCACTATCTTTGAGACAGAAAAGTGACTGTTCCCGCTTCTCCCGCTTTCTACAGTCGCTGTTCCTTCTCTCCCGCTCTCAGTCAGGATATAGGTGTTGTCCACTGCAAAGGAAGGAAATTCTGTCACTTCGAACAATGGGCCTGGTTCTCTATCTATAGACTTAGAGAGGCAGAGAGAAACGAGCACAGCTCGTCGAAGCCGTCGAGGGCCAAAAGTGGCGTCAAAGTATTTGATACTTTGCAGAAGATTTGTATTCTCGGATGGCAGGAGTTGATAGAAGCACACGTGTGGATGTGTGACGGACAGAAAAATGGAATTTCATCACAGGGAAAGGAAAAGACTGAGGATTGTTAGATTGCATTGAGCTGCGTATTTGCTTTTTGGGTACTTAAAAAAAAAAGGTGGGAAAAAAAACGACACAAGGATCAGAAGTTCCTGTGGGTGAGTAGCGAATCATTTTGACAGCAAATCCTCTTTAAAGTTGTCTTTAATCTTGGGATTTTTTTATTATTATTATTTTTAAAAAAACATTTTCGACATAATGGTACTTTAAAATGTCTAAAATGAAAAAACATCCACTTCAGGGCATAGATTTGAGATGAGGATCAACCAAAGTGTATTTTCGAACGGAATTGGAGAAAATGGCCGCCACACGACTTTCCAAGTAGGGGACACGTCCCCTTCCAGCTTTGACGCGAATCCGACAAAAGGATGCTTCCTGTTTAAGATGCTGTCATTTTCCCGGGAAATGCATTTGGGTTGATTTGGCCCCCCGTTTATTTCCACATTGTTGACAATTGACAGTCTGTTCATCATCCTGTTGATATTATCTCGACGGTGACATCATCCTATTGTTACATTGTTTCATTTCTGGCACCGGTGACACACCGTCACGCAGTGTCCGGCAGCGATGATGATGATTGCATTTTTTTTAGGATTTATCCGTCTTTGAATGTGTCGTTTTTGTTCTTCAGATGGAGGGTTCAGGCAGTCCTCGTGTCAGAAGGCTCCATTTCCCAGTCGGTCTTTGGATCGATTCCCCCAGGAAACATTTAGCAAAGCTTGGGCGTCGCTGGCCCAGCGCCGTCTCCGTCAAGTGAGTGGAGTGAAACATTTTTCATCGGGTTATCGTCTGTTCGATTTTTGGGGCTTTGTTGTTCAGTCAGTCATAATTCACAGCTGAGCGGTCCCTTCCTCTTCCAGGTCGACCACCAGCTCTGACGCGGCCTCCCTTCACGAGGCCCCCTCCATTCCTTCCTCTTCCCTTTCGAACTCAACCCCCTCGCTGGCTTCCCCAAACCCATCGCCGTCTCCTTCCCCGGCCTTTCTCCGGCCTCGGGCCGCGGTGCCCCAGTCGCGCGCCAAGCGTCTTTCCCACCTCTTCCTGCGGGGGCGCTCCAACAGCGACCGGGACCGGGCGGCGGGGGAAAGGGAGAGAGAGCTGTGGGCCCACTCGGCGGCATCCTCCGGTCACCACTACGTACCCTCGACTACTTCTTCGGCCCCGGGCCTGATTAAGATCTACGGGGATGCGCTATCCAGCGGCGCTAATTATCGCTCCCTGCTGGCCAACGTTCACTCCACGGCCGGTCAGCTCATCGCTCAGGTCATCACTCGCTACACGGAGAGAGAGCGGGAGGAAACGGATGACGCAGGTAAAAGAGAAAGAGGAAATATTCCCGCCGGGTTGCAAATTTCGGAGCGGAGGTGGGATAATCCGGCGCTCGAGGGGCCGCTATCCCGCAAGCGAGGATCCAAAAACCCGTACAAGACGTGACTCGGCCTGCTATTCGTGAGACTCACTTTGACTTTGACTTGAATTTGAAGGTCGGCGTTTTGAAGTGAGTGTGCGACTTGTTTTTATTTAAAAAAAAATTAAAATAATACTGGCAACTCATCAGTCGGCTAGGTTGCCGAGTGCTCGTAGTCACCATGAAACCCCACAAAGGCAGGTGACATTTGTTAGCATCACAATTTAGCTCACTAATAAGATAAGATATCCTTTATTCGTCCCACACTGGGGAAATTTACAATTTAATAGATGATCAAAACTGAACTAAGCAACGCGTCAGTAACTAACACGAGTCGCGGTAGAGCGCAAAGGCCGATTTAAAAAAAAAGAAAACCAGCACAGTTTGTTGTGTTTTCGTGTCGGTCTTGCTAGTGCGTTTTAGCTAACTAGCAAGATTGTAGGACTTGACTTGTGTCAACTTGAAAGGCTTGAGATTGATGTGACTCCCCCCTCCCTCGCGTGAATTCGTCCCACTTCTGACATCATGCAAAGGTCAACAGCACCTCCACCCTTTCTCCATTACCTTCCAGTTCTCCAGAAACACATGCCCGAGGACTTCCTTCTGTGTGATGTCATCGGAAAGCCCATCCAGCAGCCAGATGGAGTTATCAAGTGGGAGACGGAGTGCCGCAGAAATGTGGCCCCCTGGGAGTGCCCCTTGTTGTTGGCCGACATGTGGCGGCCCAAGGACGGATTCGAGCGGCGCTTTGAAATTCAGAGGAAGGAAGACTACGAAAGAGAGGAGAGGGAGCGGGAGAAACAGCGGCAGAGGGAGGGCGAGAGCTACCAAGGTACACCGCCGAGGCTAGCGGAGGCGACGGCGATGCCGGCCGGCCGGTCGACGCTCATCCTCGGGGGGGGTCGTCTGGCCAACAGGTGTGCGCTGGAGGCGAAGCAGGATGTCGTCAGGGGGCGCGGCGGAGGAGGCCGAGCGGGGCCACCGCGGAAGGAACTCGGAGCTCAGGAGGAGCATCAGCGACATGAACCTCAGCCTGAGGCGCCGCCAAGGCAACCACGTGACCAATGACCCGCGCGGAGGCGGAGGCGGAGGCGGCGGCCGCCCCGGCGCCATCGACAACGGAGCCGCGCAGGACAGGAAGAACATCGTGAGCATGATCGACCCGCAGCAAGGAGAGGTGAGGGGGAAAAAAAACTACCGTCGAGACGCAACGAGAGCATTTGGAGCTTTCCGGAATTCTTTGAGGTGTTTTGTCTTTGGCTCACGTGACCCACACGAGGCCAAAATGTCCTGGGATTGGTTCAGGAACCTCTTGTAGAAAGCCATCGGAGAACCAAATGCAATGGGCAATGGCAAAACGCCACAAATGTCCTGCAGGGGGCGTTATTTGTCCTTCTAAGTGTCCCCGTGATGATGCCCAATCTGAATGTGCAGCAAAAACTGGTGTTGAACGGGAGTCGGCACACGCCCGACACCGTTTGTAATGCGTCTGATTCATCACAAATACAGTTGAGCTGCTCTGGCAGGCTTTTCCTCACATTTCTGTCGTCGCATCAGTCACAAAGCAGGCTACCAAAGTCATTAAGCATGGAACACAGGGAACAGTCTCCGCCAAGTGGAGAATATTTGGTACTGCAACACTGCACGTCTGATGAGTTGAGTTGTTTGAGGAGGCTTTTGTCTGACACGTTTGCTTTCTGGCAGAAGGTTTTTGGAACCGTTTAGAAATCGATCCACCTTGACTAAAGACCCACTTCCATCCATCCATCATCTACCGCTTATCCAGGGCCGGGTCGCGGGGGCAACAGCTTTAGCAGGGAAGCCCAGACTTCTCTCTCCCTAGCTACTTCTTCAAGCTCTCCCCGGGGGCTCCCGAGTCGTTCCCAGGCAAGCGCTATGGGTCGTGACCGAAAGAACGAGATCCCGGATACAAGCGGCCGAAATGAGTTTTCTCCGCAGGGTGTCCGGGCTCTCCCTTAGAGATAAGGTGAGAAGCTCGGTCATCCGGGAGGGGCTCCGAGTCGAGCCGCTTCTCCTCCACATCGAGAGGAGCCAGATGAGGTGGCTTGGGCATCTGATTCGGATGCTACCTGAGCGCCTCCCCGGTGAGGTGTTCCGGGCATGTCCCACCGGGAGGAGACCCCGAGGAAGACCCAGGACACGCTGGAGAGACTATGTCACCCAGCTTGCCTGGGAACGACTCGGGATCCCCCGGGGAGAGCTGGAAGAAGTAGCTAGGGAGAGGGAAGTCTGGGCTTCCCTGCTAAAGCTGTTGCCCCCGCGACCCGGCCCCGGATAAGCGGTAGATGATGGATGGATGGATTAAAGACACTTTGATGGCGTCACGGTGGGAAATGTGTGATGATTCCCATTCACCCCCCCCCCCCCGCCATGGCGTGATTGTTCATTATAGTTGGTTTTTATTTCGTTTTGACTTTTTTTGCTTTTTTTTTTAGCTTAGTTTTAATCCGTTTTTAGTTTTTCCAAGTTTTTCATTTATTGCTGTTTTTTTTTGTAAATCGTATGTCCGTTTTTATGTCACTCTGTGAATTATTAGTATTCTTTTTTGGAGAGTTTTTTTTTGTGACTTGATGTTTCAGGTTACGTTACAAACTGGATACAGTTTACAAATGATTGATCTCAATCTCGGGCGGCACGGTAGTCCAGTGGTTAGCACGTGGGCTTCACAGTGCAGAGGTACCGGGTTCGATTCCAGCTCCGGCCTCCCTGTGCGGAGTTTGCATGTTCTCCCCGGGCCTGCGTGGGTTTTCTCCGGGTGCTCCGGTTTCCTCCCACATTCCAAAAACATGCATGGCAGGCTGATTGGACGCTCTAAATTGTCCCTAGGTGTGAATGTGAGCGTGCATGGTTGTTTGTCTCTGTGTGCCCTGCGATTGGCTGGCAACCGATTCAGGGTGTCCCCCGCCTACTGCCCGAAGACAGCTGGGATAGGCTCCAGCACCCCCCGCGACCCTAGTGAGGATCAAGCGGCTCGGAAGATGAATGAATGAATGATCTCAATCTCATTTTTCTACGTTATGAAAACCTGGCATTTGATACATCCTTGGTGGAGATATTGATCCATGATTGGTTGTCTAACAGTGATTTTTTTTTTTTGGTGGGGGTGTGTCTTAACATATTCAGATTAGAGCATCCAAGGCGGAGGCAAAGGTCGGATGGACGCACCTGCCGCCCGAGGAGAAAGACTACTCCAACTGTGACCTGGAGATGATGTCCCAAAGTTTGATCCTTCCGCCGACGGACCAGCCCTACTTCCTCCTGCTGCAGGGTTACGACCAGAGCAAGGCAAGACACGCTCGCAGATGCTATCGCGCTCCCAAACGGCGGCGTGACTGCGGACGAGCCCCCACGTAGCCGCGATGATGATGATGACTCAAACAAACACGTGCGCACTACACCCAGGTCATGACATCATACCTGCATGCTCTTCATCGCCGCGTGCCATCTGCATTTCCATCTCACCGCCGGGCTCTCCGACTCAAAACATCTGCCGAGGAGCACAATACCCGGACGACACACACACTCCCGAAACACAAGAGGCCGTGTGCACATCACTCCATCTCGCACAATGACCTCACACAGGTCCTCTTTGTAGCAAACTGTGACACACTTTGGAAAATGTCAACTCGCCCCGTGTTGGCCTCCGTATCTGATGGGGGCTCGATGTAAACCGCGCAGACCCCCCTGGGAGACATCCCTTCACCCTATTTCCGCCGCCGTGTGTTTTTCTTTAGGATTTTGTTTTGTACATCATGGCGGGGCACACGCACGTGTTTGGGAGAAAGGCCACAATGAGGGAGCGGGAGAAGGACAAAGAGAGGGAGAGGAAGGGCAAGAAGCCTCTCAAGGTGGACACCTTCCTGTCCGCGCCTGACCTCCTGGCCCGACACTTACTCGTGAGGAGGGATTCCGCCGTTCCCGAGACACCCGCCGGGCGAGGTAGACTCCTCAACTATGCGGTCTCGTCAGCCTTTTTCAAGAAAAATGGCGGTGGCGCGACACGCGTTTACAAATAACATGACAACACTCAAAGCTGGTATATATTCTTTATCCTCCGCAAAGAATGGCAAATTTGACTGCAGCTAACTGAGAAGCGGCGACCATTTCCGTACGCGTCTTTCGAGGTGATGAGCGTTTACAATGAAATCATTCAAGTGACAATTGAGAAAAACATTATCGGGAAGGTGGCCCGGTAGTCCAGTGGTTAGCACGTCGGCTTCACAGTGCAGAGGTACCGGGTTCGATTCCAGCTCCGGCCTCCCTGTGTGGAGTTTGCATGCGTGGGTTTTCTCCGGGTGCTCCGGTTTCCTCCCACATTCCAAAAACATGCATGGCAGGCTGATTGGACGCTCTAAATTGTCCCTAGGTGTGAGTGTGGGTGCGAGTGGTTGTTCGTTTCTGTGTGCCCTGCGATTGGCTGGCAACCGATTCAGGGTGTCCCCCGCCTACTGCCCGGAGACAGCTGGGATAGGCTCCAGCACCCCCCACTACCCTAGTGAGGATCAAGCGGCTCAGAAGATGAATGAATGAATGAATGAATGAATGAATGAATGAATGAATGAATGAATGAATTATCAGGAAGGAAACAGAATCCTAACTAAGGTGCTTTTGAAAAATCGAAACGAGAGCTTTCGTTCTGAAACCCAACTAAAAGTAATTCTAACGACTAGCCCGGGGGTTGGCAAACTTTTTGGCTCGGGGGGGCCGCATTGACTTTTAAAAATTGACAGAAGGGCTAGGTCAGCACGAGCTATGGTACATTAAAAAAAAAAACTGCATTTGTTGACAGTCCATATCAAACATCCCCCCCCCCCGGGTTCTGCAATTTCAACTCAATGCGCCACCTGGCGGTGAAATGCCTGTCATTACAAGTCCAATTGAAATGAATGCAATCATTCACATCGAACCTTAATTGTGGATCAACCTTTGGTGGGCCGGATTAAACTGGCCAACGGGCCGGATACGGCCCGCGTGCCGTAGTTTGCCCACCTCTGGACTAGCCCCTTTTCGTCCTCATCAATTCATCTTGACTGCATTTGAAATGTACTAATTTTTCTTTGCGTCATATCATAGAGGCTTGTTCGAACGAAACGTTTTCATTTTCGATGAGTCGTCAAGGGACGCCGTATTCTGCTCTCTTCCAGCCTTGATGCGGCCTTTCCGAGGGGGTGCCGTCACACACAACGGCGTGGCTCTTTACAGGGAGACCCTCCTGAAACCCGGCGACGTCATCGGACTCGGGGACCACTTCCTCTTTTTGTACCGCGACCCCCGAGTCACCCCAGCTCCCCCGTTGGCACTGACGCTGCCTTGGAACTCGGACGGCTCGCACCCCTGCTGCTCCTCGGGGTCGGCGGACAAGCAGGAGGCGCTGAGGCACTACCTGGGATCCGCCGAGTCGGCGCTCAAGTTCCATCCTCGGCACGCCGATGCCTTGCTGCAGGTGAGGCGGGAATAGACGCGGCGCCGGGGCCACTCCCTACCTCTGTTGATTTGGGAAGAAAGGAAATGTCAGGAGTATGACGCGATCGTTGCTGGCGGCAATCGGACTTTGCCAGACGAATAATCGAGATTGCGGCTCTCGCCGTTTTTTGCGATTAGGAGATACTATCGAAAAACTCCTCCCCCGACTCCGGAGGAGGGCCTTTGGCGCCGGCGTATCTGCTGTCAATCATGATCGACCACGCGTCCAAGCGCCTCGACCCTGCGCTCACGCCGCAGATATTACTCAAGGCGGCCAACCAGATCAAAGACATCGTGTGGGTAAGTCACATTGAACGGGCCCGAATGTCATAACCGGGTGCACAAAGAGGGGCCGCTTGAATCAAAATCGACAGTGTTCGCTCCCACAGCGACGCAGGCACCCATTTCCAACTCCACCCGTGGAGGAAAGTACCAGAAAGAATTTATTGATTGTTCCAAGGAGATTTTAGCCTCTGTGTGTTGCCAAGTCAATCAGGTCTCAAACAAATTTTTTTGTCGCGGGCCACCTTGGAGTTACGTCTTTCCCTCGGAGGTGTGTTACGACGGTCTCATTGCCTTATTCCTTGTACACGACAAATTAATGCCGCACGAGTTTTAAAAATCAGTCAAGTCAGCTATGATTGACAAATGTTGTTCAAGTGAGTTTAAACAATTGCAAAATTTCAATGTTATTTGTTACACGTGACATTTGGACATTTCCGTAGAGATTTTAGTCCAGTGGTTAGCACGTCGGCTTCACAGTGCAGAGGTACCGGGTTCGATTCCAGCTCCGGCCTCCCTGTGTGGAGTTTGCATGTTCTCCCCGGGCCTGCGTGGGTTTTCTCCGGGTGCTCCGGTTTCCTCCCACATTCCAAAAACATGCGTGGCAGGCTGATTGAACACTCTAAATTGTCCCTAGGTGTGAGTGTGAGCGTGGTTGGTTGTTTGTTTCTGTGTGCCCTGCGATTGGCTGTCAACCGATTCAGGGTGTCCCCCGCCTACTGCCCGAAGACAGCTGGGATAGGCTCCAGCACCCCCCGCGACCCTAGTGAGGATCAAGCGGCTCGGAAGATGAATGAATGAATGAATGTATAAATTGACGGGCATGATTTTCTTTCGGGGGGGAAATAAAATGACGTAGTGGGCCAGACCTGGCCCCCGGGCCTCGAGTTTGACACAGTTGACCTAGAACCAGCAATGAGACTTGCTTTTTTCAGCCGATCAGATTCCAAGCGAGTCCTCACAGAGTTTGAACGTTTGGCCCGCAGCGGCATGTTCCCATCCTCTGATTGGTCGGTCAGAGCAAAATTCGTTTCGACTGACAACGTGGAGCACGATCGTTTTTTTTTTTTTTTTTTTTTTGGTAAGGCAGAATACTCGAGAGACAACACGCATCGTAACGCGACTGGATGACGTTTGGCCTTTTTTTTTTTTTTTGCAGTTGGAAAAGGAAAGCAGGTATTGTCAGTCAATGTACAGCGTGAAGTCTTGATCAAGACAAATGCAGACGTGCCGCGTGCCCATCAAATTATGGAGATGAGCTGATGTCACTCCCTTGTGTTGCTGGAAAATGTGCTGTCATGGTGCCGGGCCCGACTTTTACCACCACACTAAACCGAGATGTCTCTCCCCTTCTCTTCTGTCTCCAAATCTCTTTACAGGATAACATTAAGGAATTTGGGGATAAGCATCCCACGCAAAAGTAAGACTTTTTTCTTTTTTTTTTTTGCTTCTTTTAGCAACCTCTCGCTCAGCGATCCGTGATACATTTTTTCCGTGCGCTGTTATGACTGCGCTACATTTTTGTGGTGTGATGATAGCAAGTTGCAAAAATCCAGTTCGGTAAAAATACCCCCACCCCCCCCCGCAAAGTTCCAAAATGATGTAAGCAACTCCTTACCTGTTGTGTCCAGTTCCTGCGAGCCAGAAAGCGAGATTAGCGCAGCCAACGTCCAGAAGTTGTCGTCGGACCTCAGGCCGCTGATGTTCTGGATGTCCAATGCCACCGAGCTCCTCAACTTCTTTCAGGTTAAAGTGGAGCACATGGAGAAAGAGTGGGAATTTGAAGGTGGGAACCGAGAGAAAAAACAAAAATCCGCTGCTCGCATTAACGATATTGCGACAACCAGCGGACGGATTGCGTGTCCTTAATTTATCCATTTTGTATGTAGATTGCACTTAATTGAACGTTTTTTTTCTTTCTACCCACATTCTTGCTGCTGGAGGCTGTAAATTTCCCCAGTGTGGGACAAATAAAGGATATCTTATCTTATCTTATCTTAAATACGCCGTTCCTTAATTGAAAGATTGGCAGCAGGCGTGCAGCCGGAAATTCCGCTCACTCTGCCCCCTGCTGGCCAGGCCGAGAACAGCAACATGACAAGGGGTGTTGTGGACTTAGCATATCCCCCGCGTTTCGGTTTCACGGTCAGAACTGCGCTCCGAGGCGAACCCTGACTACGATGTGGCCCGCCGCAAAAATAACTTTGCCAACCCAGATTTAGGACGTTCGAATTCCGCGGTCGAATTGCGGGTGATTGCGTCACCGCCGTTAAAAAGTCGCGCGTGAACGGCACCGAGAAGAGCCGAGACATCTTCGCAGGCCAAGACTCTTTCATATGCCTGTTTGTCATTAAGAATCCAAACGAGCGCTTGTCAAAAAGTCAACGTCAGCCAAGCTGCCATCGCCGAAGCCGGCACCAAAATGTCACGCCTTTGTACTCGATTCATGATTGACGCAATTGGCAAACGCCATTTTTTTTTTGGCAACGTCACACCCCGTCGTTGAGGTCATGATGATTTCAGGGGGCAAAAAGCGGCGCCTCCTTTTGAATCCGTCCCCCCCCCCCGTGCTCGTTCATAATACAGCCCCGGGTGATCCGCTGTTGACGGCCGACATGGACACGTGCTCGGAAGCTCTTGCGCAACTCGATGAGGTCATCATGCACACCTTCCAGCAGTGCGTCTATCATCTCACCAAGGTAAAACTACGCCGGCCACCGCCCGTCGACGTTATTCATCCGCCTCGCGTGCAAATGAGCCCGCTTCCTGTCGCCCCCTGTCCGCAAGACCCTCTACTCGCTCCTCCCTGCCCTGCTGGACACCAACCCTTTCTCCACAGAGGAGAAGGAGAAGGAAAAGGCCGCAGAGGCGGCGGAGGGTGCCGAGGGAGAGGCCAAAGGAGACCAGGAGCCGGACGACGTGTCCGCCCTGCCGCCTAAAGTGGCCGGGCTGGTGGAAGTGTATCGCTCTTCCTTGGTGCTCTCCCGGGAAGCTCGCCTTTCCCCGCCGCTCACCTCCCAAACCTTCGGCTACCTCTTCTTCTTCACCAACACCTCTTTGCTCAACACCTTGTTGGAGAGAGGTGAGAAGTCAACCATTGCGCGAGCGTCACACGCGACGGATTGCGTCGTATCTTCCTTGACGGATCGTAGCGGCTAACAAGCTAGCAAACTTGTCTCACTTTCATGCAGTCAACAATTAATTCATTTCATTCATTCATTCATTCATCTTCCGAGCCGCTTGATCCTCACTAGGGTCGCGGGGGGTGCTGGAGCCTATCCCAGCTGTCTTCGGGCAGTAGGCGGGGGACACCCTGAATCGGTTGCCAGCCAATCACAGGGCACACAGAAACGAACAACCATTCGCACTCACACCTAGGGACAATTTAGAGTGTTTAATCAGCCTGCCACGCATGTTTTTGGAATGTGGGAGGAAACCGGAGCACCCGGAGAAAACCCACGCAGGCCCGGGGAGAACATGCAAACTCCACACAGGGAGGCCGGAGCTGGAATCGAACCCGGTACCTCTGCACTGTGAAGCTGCCGTGCTAACCACTGGACTACCGGGCCTCCCCAACAATTAATTATTTAATTAAATTATTTTAAACAATTAATTAATTTTTAAAAATTATTTAATAAAAAAATAATTACTTTATTTAATTATTAAAATTAATAAATTAAAATGAAACTCAGTCCTGTGGCCCGGTTGTCAAGTTTGGAGACTGGATGTGAGATGATTGAATGAAAAAAAAAAAAACAAGTAACACCCATTTCAAGTGAACTCTCATCCAATGATGAGATGTTAAAAAAATTCTTCGTGTGTGTGTGTTTTTTTTCAAAGACGCCTTGTTTTCTTGGTCCCGAGCCGTGCAAATCCGTACAAACTTGGACCTGGTCCTGGACTGGCTCCAGGGGGCGGGTCTTGGGGACATCGCCTCCGAGTTCATGAAGAAGCTGTCAGTCATCGTCAACTTTTTATGCATTCCCAAGACGCGTCTGATCCAGGTAAAAGGATTTCCCCTTTTGTCGCCCGGTTGGACTCTGCCGTGGAACTTTTTGGGCTTTTCTCTTCTTAGTCCTCCTGGAAGAGTTTACAAGAGGATCACGCCTTGCTAAGCTCCGCCCAACTGCACCACCTCCTCACTCATTACAAGCTCGGACCGAGCAGAGCCCCCCCGGCCTCCTGGGCTCCCCCACCTGGCACGGTTCTGAGCGGAGGTAAGACCTTTCATACCGACTATAAACTCTTCGTCGTGTCGTCCTTCATTTCCGAGAGGCAATTTAGTTTTGTGTTGGATTTGTTCGTCCAATCGGGTGTCAGCCTCTATGTGTTGCCATGGCCACCTAATCTGCCCGTAGAATCACAAGTGCTTGCTGACATTTCAGACATATTTGAGAGCTTCCTGGACCACCCTCCTCTCATCCTGCCAAACGAGACCCCTCGGCTTGACCTCTCCCAGCCGGTGCCGAGCTCGGAACTCCAAAAGGAAGTGACGCGCCTGCGCACCTTCTTGTGGGGGCTGGACCAGGACGAGCTTCCCGCCAATCAGAGGACTCGGCTGTGAGCCGCCCCGGATCGAGATTTACGGATGTCGCGTCAAATACAAAACCAACAAACTTCACACAACGTTCTCATATCGCTTCATGTAATCCTTTCGATTTCCCCCCCCCCCCCCCCCCCAAGTACTGTAAGAGGACCGTGTTGTTTTGATTCCCCAAATGTACCGAAAAGCCTTTGGAGCAAAGCTTTCAATGTTTGTCCTTACGTAAGTGTATCGAGAAAAAAAGTACTTGTTTGTAATAAAAGTCCTCAGTCTCCATTTGGCCTTTTGAGTTTTGGCAAGCTTGTCCCAAACGGAGGCCTCCGGTGGTGGGCGGGGCTTTGGCATGAGTGGACAAAAGTGTGTCCACGGGGTGGCGCTGCAGGACCCATCCCCCCTCTGAGATTGAAATGATGAGTCTGCAAGTAGAAGTGCTTGACTCAGGTCGCCATCATACTTTGACATAATCACCAAAGGCAAAGCTCTCATTTCCTGTCATCATGGTCGCATTTTTGCGTCGCCTCATGACTCAAGGCAACAAAATGAGGATCAGATAAAGTCCCTACCAATGCAAGTTATCGTTTAAAAAAAAAAACAAGGTCAGAGCTGAAAAGTGCCGAGGACAATTTTAATTTCCCTTCAATCGACGTGACACATCGGCGTGCTTTCCCATTTCACTGATGTGGTAAAAGTCCCTCGATGATGTCCGAGCACGAAGGGCAAGACAGGTGGTGCCGCTATCGTGGCGTCAAATGACTAACGGCGTGGCATGCGCTCGTCGCTGCACCCGGTCTCTGTCATATCCAGTTAAGTCGGCGTACTTAGCGAGCGCCAGTCCAAAGAAAACAGTGCATCAGCGTCTCTGTTTGGAGGCCGAAGCCCTCTGACGTCCTTGCAAAGTTATTGTTCTGCAGCGCTGGCTTCCACCCGAACTGGTTTCCTCTCTTCCGGTCAACTCCTCGCACGATTACCGTAAAACGCTTTAAAAAAAAAAAAAAAGCAACATCACTATCGCCTAGAGACTTCATAAGCCACTCCCCCCTCTGCTTACATCGTCACCGTCGCCCCCTGTGGGCTCGTCTCCCCAGTATTCTCACTGCAAGACATCCCCCCCCAAAAAAAAAATGGAGTGCCGAAAAAGACTGCTGAAGGTTGATGAAACACAAGCGGAAGCACCCCGGTGGCTCGCTTCCTCAATTCCATCTGAAAGTTGAAGGTCAAACTAAACTGAACACAAAACAACCAAACAACGATGTCTTAAGAAACACCTGCGAGATTGATGCTAACCGTGCTCGCCACTAACATGCTAACAGTTGGCCTCAATCGTCACAGTCGTAGTAAGATCGTATCGCAACGATCGCGCGGGTCTGTCGTCTTCGGTCTCATTGAAAACAGTCTTGTGGAGTCATGACTTTGGTACACCGCCTCCCGGTGGCCAAGGCGGGAACACCAGGAGGCGCAGCGCATTCCATGGAAGCGGTAGCGTGAAATCCCGACGGGTTGGCGATTTACATCCGATTGAATCCAGCACCCCCCGCGACCCTAGTGAGGGTCAAGCGGCTCGGAAGATGAATGAATGAATGAATGAATGAATTCTGTTATGACGCTCAGGAACGGTTTCATGAAAGATGACTTGAGATGTGCGTGGCCACGGAACAAATTCAGCTTCTATTCCAAGACGTCAGTCTACTGTAATAATTGATTTCAACGGATTTTACGGGACCCCGAGTTACGGCTTCCGGAACACCCACCCCCCCTCCCCGCCCCCCGGGGGGGTCTCCAGTTAGAGAGCCGGCCATTAGGTGATCATAATTAGCACGTGTTTGCGCGCCCATTTCAACTTTCCAGTCATGCCACACAGATGTAGGCTTTAAGACGTATAATTTGACACAGATGGAGTCTGAGACTGGCCCTTTGCTAATAGTTTGATGTCTTTTGCACTACCGTGAGCAGCGTCTGACGGGGGGATTAAGTAACCGTGTCAGCTTTAGTAAGCGGGTGACACACAAACGCTTCCTGTGATCTGACACAGACGACATGTCATGCTCACTTTCACCCGGAATTGCGCCACCGCACCAGGCTCTGGCTTCTTCCGCCCAGGTGCACCCCCTCCTCCTCCCACCCCCACACCTGTTGTTGTGGCGTTTCTCTGTAATTAGCTCCGCACAATTACCATCGCCGACTGCGGGCACAGGAGCGCGGGCGGGCTGAAGACAATGGGCCGGTTCTTCTCTCCCTATCATCTCTCTTTTTTTTTTTTTTTCCTTTTCCGAGCCCCGCTGTCGAGTAATGAAAGATTCTTCCACTCTTCAAAGAGATGGAGTTTCCTACCAAAACGGCTGAGTCAGAGGAGAAAAGAGAAAAGGATGAAAAGAGGAGGAAAACAGTAGGGAGGCGAGTAATGTAACGCTGGACCGCAGTGATTGTGTCGCGCGCGCACACACACACACACACACACACACACACACACAAACACACACACACATTCCTGCACTTGTGGCACAGTGAGGACCAAGTAAAAAAAAAAAGCCTGCAAAGCGAGGACCACCCTTTCTGCTTGACAAACACACACACACACACACACACACACACACACACACACACACACTGGCGCACACACCCACACACACACACACAGGAGTCACGATCAGGGGCCCATAATGGCCCATGGCCCTGCGCACTGAACGCAAAAAGCTCCCATTTGGTGATCTGGCAGCATTTTACCTGAGCCCGACGTCACCCCAAAGCCGGCAGCGTGAGGACGTTTTTCAAGTCCTACGTCAGGGGGGTGGGGGGGGGGGGGGGGCGCTGACGGAGACTGTGAGACCATCAGGAAATTGGATTGGAAAGTGTGTGGGCTCTTCTCGGCCCAAAGCAGTCATCATTACCACACATTGTGGAACCTTAACCGTGATGTGGACTTAAATTGTTTTTGTATCATGGCCTCATCGAGAAGGTGGGGGTTGGCATGTGTGTGTGTGTGTGTGTGTGGGTGGGTGTGGGGATCACTATGAAGTCTGGCTCCGTATAAATGAGGGGGAAAAAAAAGTCTTTTGGGTCTCATAGTGAAAATATTTGAAGAGTCTGGCTGTATCAGACGCAGTCAGACAGCCAGAGAGTGGAACATTGTTCACAGCTGAGTCCTGTGCAAAGGTGAGGTAGGAAACACAGGAGCAGGGAGGGGGGGGATGGGGGGGGGGGGATTCTCTGCTAGTTCACAGACTGGCACACAGACAGACCGGGACCGTAGACAGGCCGCTCTTGAAGGCCGGCGAGGGAAATAGGTCACGTTCAGCCAGACGTCCAAACGGGCGGCGTGGAGAAAAGCTTTCAAGGGGGCGGATCCAAGTTTGGCCCAAACATGAGACGGATGCGCCTCCGAAGCGCAAAGATCGACTTCCTCTGGGACAGGCGCGGGCCCGGGTGCTATAAAGAGGTCCCAGTGAGGTGGGATCCAGCCTCGCAGTCTCACCACGACCACCAAACCACGCTGGCCCGGCCCCCCGTTTCGCTCCCCACTGGCGGCGGCATGTCCCGGGGACTGTCGTTAGGGGCGGGGCCAATATGTGTTGCTACGTTCTACCTTTACCCGCCGTTCCTCGTGGTCTACTACATCGCCTCGGGGGCCGGGGCAGAGGGGACCTCACGGGGGGGGGGCCGCGTTCCAGTGTTCCGACCGATCCGAAGCTTGTGTCGGACGCCTTGTTCCTATTTGACGTCACGGTGTTGACCGAGCGGACCCCGGACTCAACTCCCATCGAGCCGAGAGGCAGTGCCGTAGCGGGCTTAGCGCGGCCTCGTGTTCTAGCGCTAGTAATCTGATGGCCGTGTTTATTTTATGTAGCGCTCCTTTGATGGAGCCAAAAAAAAAAGTCTTTGGGCTTTTTGTTTCGACAGTTTCACTGCCAGGTCAGAGGTGCTCGCCGTGGTAACTGTCAGGAAGAATAATATTTGCCCTTATATTCGCTCCAAACGGGCTTTTTTTTTTTCCATGTTAGCGTCAGGGATACTCTTTGGGGTTTCTGCATGTCGGAGGTAAAAGGGTGACAGGGAGGAGCCCCCCCATCACCCCCCCCTAAGTGACGTTGCTGCCTGGAGGAAAATGGAAGTTGTCCACAGGTGGTCCCCCGGCGGAGCCCTCGCCTTCAACTGCGGCCGTGAGAGACGGCCCCGTGTGTACTGTGTACATACATCCCGTAGGTCTCCGTCGTGACAGAACAGGCACGCAAAAACACAGGAAAAAGTCTCCCACCTACTTGCCCCCCCCCCCGCCCCCCTACTCCCCGAGGCTCCACCTCAGCTGTCACTCATCCACAGTTCCCAAGGGTCCTTTTTGGAAATGTGGTTAGCTAAAAACAGTTACCTTTTGCGCCATCTGCCTGCGCCTTCTCACCGCCTCCCCTTGAAAAAACACACACAGACACACACACACACACACACACACACACACACACACGCACACACAGAGCGCCGGCCGGCCGCCCGCTGCCTTGCGTCAGCTGTTTCAGATGGGTCGAAAAGCCAGGCAACCGCACGATGTCATTCCGTGAGGTTTTGACCCAACGGAGGCAGAAGTCTTCACAGTCACGGAATCCGAATCCCGACCCCGATTTGTTCCGCGCCGGCCGCAAAGCGAACAGCGCGTCACGTATCGTGCGTCCCCGCCGTGCTGCGCGCCCACTCGGGTTCACTTGACCTTTGCGATGTTGATCCGATCCCACGGGAGGAGTCCTTTCAAAGCGGCCGCCTTTGACCTTTGCCCAAAGGTCAACCGCTCGCCTTTAAAGATTGACTAGCACGACGCCGCGGCGGAAAGCGGTTCGAGTCTTGCGGGCGGAATCTCGCGAGCCGTCCCAATTTGGTTATTGCAATTGGCCGAAGTCTGCGCTCTGATCTTGATATTTTAAAGAATGACACATTTTCATACAAAATACGACACCCGGAGCGGTTTTTATTTATGGGGACAATCTGTCATTTCCTTTCGTCATTAAGAAGTCTTGGTTTTGGATCAGACGTGAACAGTCTTGTAAAACAGGAGAACCCCCCCCCCCCCCCCCAATCCATCCGCTTCCCGTGGCGCTTTTCCTGTTCGGGGTCAACGCTGAGTGCAAAGCGGACACACCGAACGTGAGACTATTTGACGGTGAAAGATGGAAGACGGGCTGGACTCTCTCATAGGGAGATTCCAGTCTGGGGTTGCGTTTCCTCAATCAGCTCTATCAAGCACTATCGTGGAGATATCGATTTCGATCGCTTATATCGCCGATCTGGAAAGATGAGCGACGCCCCGGTCTTTGGGTAGGAATTGATCCGACGACGTGAATGGCTACGCTCCGCAATGGCAGAAAAGATACGGCACGTTCTATGGCTTATCCTGATCAAAGTTGAACTCTGATCAGAGTGATCGATCCACCTGCTTCACGATCGTCAATGGAGCCAATCGAGTGGGAGTGGATCGGAGACCAGCTGCATGAATGTCAGCGATGTGAAGTATTCCTACCGCCGGTGGCGAGCCAGAATTTCCCGTTGAGGTTCGTGCCAGCCGCTATCCCAGCTGCTGGGTGACAAAGGTACGGCGTGCGGCCCTGACGTGGTCCTGCGGTGCTCGTGGCAGATCAGGAAGAAGATAAGGAGCCATTTGAAATTCATTCATTCATCTTCCGAGCCGCTTGATCCTCACTAGGGTCGCGGGGGGTGCTGGAGCCTATCCCAGCTGTCTTCGGGCAGTAGGCGGGGGACACCCTGAATCGGTTGCCAGCCAATCGCAGGGCACACAGAGACGAACAACCATTCGCACTCACACTCACACCTAGGGACAATTTAGAGTGTTCAATCAGCCTGCCACGCATGTTTTGGGAATGTGGGAGGAAACCGGAGCACCCGGAGAAAACCCACGCAGGCCCGGGGAGAACATGCAAACTCCGCACAGGAAGGCCGGAGCTGGAATCGAACCCGGTACCTCTGCACTGTGAAGGCGACGTGCTAACCACTGGGCTACCGGGCCGCGCCATTTGAAATACCCTTTCTAATTACGTTTGCCACTCCTGTGTCCAACCCCCCCCCCCCCCCCCCCCCATGACTGTGAGGTATGTGCTTACTCACAGATTAGGGAGCCGAAGTCCTGACGCAATCCCGGAGAAACCGGCCTGGTGATCGGCAATCCGATCGGTCCTGGTGCTATTTATCAGCCCGAAACCTTTTGCGACTGGCGGACCGCATCCGTAGCCAGACAAACGGGAACGCATCGATGTACGGGGGGGCGGCGCCCGATGAGTGGCTCATCAGAGCGTTGTGTTCGTGCAAAGTGGGGGCGAAAAGCTCGGGGGTGGGGTAACTCATAAGCAGGTGCCGTCGGTCAAAACCGTCGGGACCCGGTGGGCAAAAATCCGCTCTGAGGCGCGTTTCCTCATTTTCGATGAGGCGTATTGCGTTGCTTTTCCCGTCCCGTAGAGGGCGCCTCGGTGCCCCAACGCCCTTCCGACGCGCCCGTTTTACGTCTCCGTCATGGCCAGCTAGCATCGGATCATCCTCTTCCATCTTTTTGTTTTGTCTAATCCGACCCCCATCCCGCCCGTCACCGTCCATTAGGCCTTCTTCACATGTCACCCCCGCCTGCCCCGCTTTCCCCCCTTTCGTGTGTCATCCCGCGCATCTCCGTCATCGCTCGCGGCCTCTCAGGATAGCCGCCGCCGCCGCCGCCGCCATGTTTATTGTCTTAGTGTCAAAGTCCGACCCCCGCTCGTCCAGCCCGCACTTTGTCGTCATCTCCTTTTCATTTCTCCCCAGTGATTGTCTGCGCGCCTGTTGTTCTCCGCTCTTCCAGGCCCATCGGAGGCGGGGGATTTCCTTCTTAACGCTCACCGGGGGGGTTTGGGGAGGGGGGCGTCAGGAATTCCTTGAATTCCTGGCATGCTTCCCGGCGCTACCGGGGGTCCGATCCAGATGCGAGGGCGCCGTTAAAACAAGGCAGGCCCCCGCCAACACCATTCCCCGCATCCGGCGGTGACCTTCTCGTTACGGACAGCGTGATTGATGAGGAGAAAGTCAACGAGCAGTCGGGGGGGGGGGGGGGGGGGGAAGGCTAGACACACGTTGCGGTGGTGTAATGCTAACGCGTGTGAACTGGCTGCCAAAAATAGAACATTCCGAAGGGTTTTCATTTCAAAGGCCTTGACTCAGACAGTTATTGATAAAAGAAGACATGTCAGGCATTCAAACCCCCCCCACCCCCCACACCCACCTCCCGCCGGCAGAGCCATTTGTGGCAAATTGGTAACGGCGGGAGGTCAAAGTGCAACGCTCAACAGCGGGAATGCCAAACGTGTCATTCCTCTTACTCACAGCCCTCTTTTGTGATAAAGACGCTCCGGCAAAACAAAACTTCAACGCATGGCGGAGCAAATGAAAGCAGAGTTTGTGCCGTTTTGTTCAGCCCCCCCCCCCCCCCCCCAACGATGGCAATCGCAGATACCGCCATCAGCCCGGTGACCGAGAATGCATGCAAACACATTACTGCCAGATCACAGTCCATTAAAAAAAAAAAAAAAAACGCCAAACTGGATCTCGACCTTTGACCCGCCGGCAACCATCTTTGGCCGCATGCGCCCCCCCCCCCCACCTCGCCACGTTTCAAAACCCGACAACGCGCGGATATGAAATTTCCTCTCGCCCGTGTTTGCTCTCGGCCGTGACCAAACGTACACACACTGACGCACAGGAAGCCCAATCAATCCGGCCACCGTGCCGCTGCGACACAAGTCGGCGTTATCTGCCGTCGCCGCCCGGGCTTGATTTACGACGGCCGCCCGTGTAATGAGCTTTAATTTAATGAGGTGTGTGGGGGGGGGGGGGGGGGGAGGGGGGGGCTGAAGTGCGTCAGCGCTGTCCCAAAAAAACAGCCCGTCCGTGTCACGTTTAAGAGAGGGTCGTGGGTTATAAATCGCTTTGGAACCGACGTAAGCATATTTGTGCTGCCCTGACTTGCGCGCGTTTCAACGTCGAAACCCCCCCCCCCCCCGACCCCCCCACCCAGCGGGGTCAGCTTGATAAAGACATTCGGAAAGGTCACGTCACAACCGTCACTTCTTCCTTTTGTCTTCCTTCAGTGCGCCTCTCTCTCTCTCTTTCACACACACACACACGCGGCCCCCCCCCCCCCTCCATTTCCCATGGGCGCAGCTTCCGTAGAAAAACAAGGCGACGGGGGCCCCATTGTGGGACTGACGTACTAACGTGCCGGTAAATGGTGTCCGGCTGACTCCGACATTGCGTACGTGGCTTACGCATACGCGTAAATACAACATATGTAGTAATTCAAGCGCAGTGCCTGACAAAAAGGGAGGGGGGGTGGTGGTGGTGATGGTGGGGGGGGGGGGTAACGCATGCCAAAAAGGTCTCCGCGGGACAACGTCTCTGCGCACTTGGCCACGCCCCGAAATAGTACTTGACTCTTCGTTTGGGCCGACATATTGTATTCGTCCGATCAAAGGGGGTGGGGGGTCGAGGGGGGGTGGCGGTGGGAGAAGAAGGGGAAACAGAGAGATGGGGAGAAAGCACTTTAAGAGATGAGGGATGCAGCAGCAGCAGCAGACGGGACGCGCAGTGACAGCAGAGGAAAGAATGTTTCGGGCGACGGAGAAGAGCGGCAGAGGAGGAAGTGGGGGCTCCGAGACGGGGGCCCCCGCGTGCTCTCGGAGCCCCCGTTAACGCCAGTCTCAGATGGAAGATGGAAAGAGTTATTTGCACAGTAATAAGTTCCCTTTGGCGTGTGCTTGCTTGCAATTTGGGGGAGACACACACACACACACACACGAGCATCTCGATGAACATTGCCCCCCCCCCCCCCCCCCGATAACTTTCACATTTCAAAGTGCTGTTATGCGATTTGGCTCGAGCCGATCACCTTTATAACGTCCACTTCATGACAACGAGCGGATTTTTTCCCACCGCTCGGCGAAGGGGCCTCCGTGACGAAGCCAAATGCCGCCGCGACCTCGCTTAGGAACAAAATATACGGCGTGACACGCCCCCCTCGGTTGCTTAGCAACGCTGCCCATCCACCCCGTACGTCCATGTAAACTCCCGCAGGCAAGATTTGTCTGTCTGCAAAGGCTAAAATGATGTCCAAAACTTCGAAAGGGAGTCTCCCAGACCAAGCCGGCCGAGACTGCCGATTGGCTGTTAAACGGATGGATGAATGAATTGGGGGGGGTTCATTCATCCGCCCTTGTAATCATTGATCCATAACTGACATGGCAGATGGGGAGGCTCTCGTTCTAATTTTCCCCCCCCCAACCATTTTATTGTCAGGAATTCACATTCACATGCCGGAATCGGACATTTTACTTTTGTGGGCCGCCTAAAATGACGCGGTGGGCCAGCTCAGGCCCCGGGCCTCGAGTTTGACACCTGCGGTGTAGATAAGATGCATATAAGTGCACTCCATTCGCTGTTACGGTGGATTTGGTGGACGAATTGATTTTTTTTAGCGACGGGCAATTGGGGTGTGAGTCCCAAGGGTTAGTTGCGGGCCAGGCCCGATCTGGGGAAGCCCTTTTCCGGCGCACCCCGACGCCATCTTTTGTCACGCGAAATTTGTCCTCGTAAGAGGGATGTGATGCAGACGCGTGGGTCGCCAACTATGACCCCCACCGCCCCCCTCCCCCATGTTCTGCTTTATTTAGCACGAACTGAGCCGCACGGAGCAAAACAGCAAAATGACGTTAAAAAAAAAGGCCAGACAGGTGACTCAAGTCGTTGGGGCCGAAGCTTGAGTAAGTCTCAAGTCCTTGGCTGCCAAGAAATCGGAACTCTGTTTCCTGTGAAGTGGACTGGAGGCTACGATGGGACACACGAGGAGGAATAAAAAAAAAGGCAAATGAGGAGGCGATGATTCATTAAAAAAATTAAACACGGGCAAAAGTGACAGGAGACAGAGAGACCCACGGAGGACTCCGTTTTTCACCGAAAAACAGGAAAGAACCGTTTGAGACTTGGTCTCAAATGCCCTTTTCTCCAAATCCATTTTTTTAAAAACTCCTTGCGGTAAGATTTCAAACAAATGTGAAGCAATTAGGGACACGGGTGTGGGGGTGTGGGGGATGGGGGGGCGCTTTTTCTCAGACACTTACTTACATCGGAGTTTCTATGGTTTCTACGGTGACATGGATGCTAACCGTCTACAGCGTCTCGCGTTGTGTGTTAGCATTAAGCTAGGTGACATTTGCGAGACAACGCTATGCATGTCCTTAAAGATACTGGACTGGTTTTTGCTCCCAGTGGCCCGTGGACGTCGCGCACGACTCATTTGGGCGCCCTGGCGTCTTATCTAAAGCGTGTGTGTGTGTGTGTATTCGTGTGTGTGTGTGTGTGTGTGTGTGTTGTCATTATCTCAGGCTTCAATTTTGGGCTCAGACAATCTTCCCTCAAGTGTCTCCAGTTGCTCCAAAACGCTGCTTCACGTACTTTTGAGTGGAGTCTCATCCTCCTTAGTTGGACTTAGTTTAACTTGTCGGTTCCACGGGGAGTGTCAACAAACAACTTGAAGCAAGCACACTTGAACTCTTTTTGAAAAACAGTTTCGGTCTCGGGCGAATTGCGCACCATTCGCTCAGAGGGAGCAGAACAGCACAGCACGCTATAGGGCCAACTCTTCACACACACACACACACACACACACACACACAAAATCAGGATAAAAGTTTTAGTTTTGCACACAGCATGCGTTTTTTTTTTTCAAATCGACACCCCCAAGAGTCCACTTACGCTTTGGACGTTTTGATATGATGACAGGGGCGGCCCGGTAGTCCAGTGGTTAGCGCATTGGCTTCACAGTGCAGAGGTACCGGGTTCGATTCCAGCTCCGGCCTCCCTGTGTGGAGTTTGCATGTTCTCCCCGGGCCTGCGTGGGTTTTCTCCGGGTGCTCCGGTTTCCTCCCACATTCCAAAAACACTCTAAATTGTCCCTAGGTGTGAGTGTGAGCGTGGTTGGTTGTTCGTCTATGTGTACCCTGCGATTGGCTGGCAACCGATTCAGGGTGTCCCCCGCCTACTGCCCGGAGACAGCTGGGATGGGCTCCAGCACCCCCCGCGACCCTAGTGAGGATCAAGCGGCTCAGAAGATGAATGAATGAATGAATGAATGAGTTTCAAGTGGCTAAATTTAGAAGACTCCAAGGTGTCAGAAGGTAATCTCAGCAACAGTTTTTTGGAGTGTCATCTGTTTTAGGGTGGGGGGGGGGTGTGGGGGGGGCATGCTATGCACAGTTGGTAGATGTCACTAGTAGGGTCCCTCGCGTGACACCGAGCTGAACATTGACCCTCATCACTTCCACCGACGTCACTTTACCATCCATTGTGCGCGGCCTCCTTCCTGTGCGTTACTCTTCCCACCGCTACTCATCCCCCCGCCTGCCTCCCCATCATTAACACGCTCACTTTCTCTCTGACGTAGGCAAAAAAGTACAAGGGGGGGGGGGGCATGTGCGGGGAAGCAACTTGGAGCGAGTTGGGGTTGGGCAACCATGGCAACCCCCCTAGGACAGGATGCCCCGGCAGAGTCACTCATGTGGGAGCGAGCGAGGCGGAGAGAATGAATGAGAGGCCGAATGACGGCGGCGAGGGAGTGGAGGGGGGGGGGGGGAGAACGAGGTCACAGGGAAACTTAAAAGTGGTCTGTTATGGGAGAGTAAATATTAACATTAAAAGGTTGGATGCTTTGCTTTGGCCTTTAAACGTAATGGCTGCGTTGTTTACTCAAGCCCCTGCTGGAATTCCCTGAGGAAATGAGTGCGCTGCTTGAAGAAAAAAAAAAAAAAAAAAAAAGATGATGAATTTATTACCACTTCTTCCGATGGCCGTTGCGTCACGGCCAATGTTTTCCCCCCGCTTACAAATGACGCTCGGGGGCCAATCGGACCTGACCCTGAAAACCACACAACTTGCTTTATCATCCACCTGGACATGGAAACACTTGGAGCCATAAAAAAAAAAGAGGATGGGGGGGCGGGGGGGGGGGGGAAACCAGCCATATCGCAATGGACACACTACTCACGTAGCGCAGGATGTTGTTGCTCAGGGTGGGAACAGGACAGGACGGGACGGGACGGGACTAGCTCACCATAAAAGATGATCACAATATTTGGCCAGTGACATCATCGACGGCGAATGATGTGAAAAGCCGATAGGGCAACGTCATCATGACAACATCTCCCCACCCCACTTGACAAATTAGAGTCGCCGAGCAAGCGAACGAGTGTGACGCAAACATGTAGCGAGAATCATTTCCAATTGCCCTTTGTGAAGAAATGCGAATCTCTAGCCCGGTTCGGGGGCAGGAGGTGGCACGGAACACCCCCGAACCGCTTGCTAGCCCATCGCAGGGCACACACAGCCGAACGACCATTCGCGCTCACACTCACACCGAGGGACAAGTTGGAGTGTCCAATCGGCCTTCCGTGTGTCGTGATTCGGTTTGGGACCAACAGGTGGCACTGTAGGGCTCCCCCTGCAGCTGCGCACCTGTTGGTCATTAGGTAATCAGTGCTTTGAAAGGACTCCCAGCCCGAGCGCTCGTTGTCGGGTCGTTGTTTGCTCTTGCTACTGTCATGTTTGTTATAGCAGTGTTTTGGTTCTTTATAGTTTTTGTTTGTTACTTTAGACTTTGTTTTGGATTTAGTTTTCTTTGGCGGCCCGGTAGTCCAGTGGTTAGCGCGTCGGCTTCACAGTGCAGAGGTACCGGGTTCGATTCCAGCTCCGGCCTCCCTGTGCGGAGTTTGCATGTTCTCCCAGGGCCTGTGTGGGTTTTCTCCGGGTGCTCCGGTTTCCTCCCACATTCCAAAAACATGCGTGGCAGGCTGATTGAACACTCTAAATTGTCCCTAGGTGTGAGTGTGGGTGCGAGTGGTTGTTCGTTTCTGTGTGCCCTGCGATTGGCTGGCAACCGATTCAGGGTGTCCCCCGCCTACTGCCCGAAGACGGCTGGGATAGGCTCCAGCACCCCCTGCGACCCTAGTGAGGATCAAGCGGTTAGGAAGATGAATGAATGAATAGTTTTTGTTTGTTACTTTGGACTTTGTTTTGGATTTAGTTTTCTTTGTTTTAAATACAATTCGTCAAGTACACCCTGCTCCTCCCTCCTGCCTTCTTTTTGGGGTCCACCACCACCACCACCATCACGCGACCTGACACCATGCACGTTTTTGGACTGTAGGAGGAAAGCCGGAATACCCGCAGAAAACCCACGCAGCCCCAGGGGGAGAAGAACATGCAAACTCCACACAGGAAGCCCAGTGTTGCGTGGCTCAGAGAAGCTTGTGTGAGTAAAGTTTGTCTGGCGGCGAGGCCGTGTCACAGGTTCCCCTTCCTCCCCGATGCCTTTGAGGTCGCAGCCTAAGTGTCTCTCTGTTTTTCTCCTCCCGTGGCGCTTTAAGACACATCGGTGATGTCATGGGTAGCATATGAAGGCCACACACACACACACACGTCGATGCACAAACAGCGATGCCCGGCACGCTACACAGGCACCGCTTTTATACCGCCACATGCCCATAATTACACACGCGTACAGTACGCACACCCATTGACACCGAGCCCGGATTCCCCCTTTTCCAGCAGGCATGCGCCAGTGCGCGCTTGGCTCCCGCAAACTCCAAAATGCCCCCGACGCCCCTCTCTTTTTTTTTTTTTTTTTTTTTTTGTTGTGTGCGCCAACACGCAAAGTTCAAAAGCGGGTGCCGCGGCGCTCGACCGAGCCCATCGGGGAGAAAAAGTGAAAACAAATATCTCTTCTGTATTTGGACGCACCGCAGTCAGTCGCCAACTATGCCCCCCCACCCCCCCACCCCCCACCCCCTCATGTTCTGCATAAAACGAGATTGGAAAAATCATTCATTTTCCAATCCGCTTTATCCTCACAAGGGTCGCGGGGGCGTGCTGGAGCCTAGCTCGGCCGTCTCCGGGCAGTAAATTGAATTAAAAAAAAAATTCAAAGGAAGCTGAAATTTGATTGGACAAAAATAAAAAAATTAATAAAATAAAAAGGAAAACCCCAAAACGATTTTAAACTGCGCCGCCAAGGCACATGATATTGTGAATGAGAACAAAAAGATTGCTGGAAATTTTGAGGGGCCCGGTAGTCCAGTGGTTAGCACGTGGGCTTCACAGTGCAGAGGTACCGGGTTCGATTCCAGCTCCGGCCTCCCTGTGTGAAGTTTGCATGTTCTCCCCGGGCCTGCGTGGGTTTTCTCCGGGTGCTCCGGTTTCCTCCCACATTCCAAAAAAAACATGCGTGGCAGGCTGATTGAACGCTCTAAATTGTCCCTAGGTGGGAGTGTGAGTGCGAATGGTTGTTCGTTTCTGTGTGCCCTGCGATTGGCTGGCAACCGATTCAGGGTGTCCCCCGCCTACTGCCCGAAGACAGCTGGGATAGGCTCCAGCACCCCCCGCGACCCTCGTGAGGATCAAGCGGCTCGGAAGATGAATGAATGAATGAATGAATATTTCCAAAATATTTTAAATGCCGCTCTGCACCACCGACGAAACGTCTTTTGAACCCACGCGTTGATTCCAAAGCGCGGACCAAACTGGGCGCCCAAGAATGAAGTCGCCGTCACTTTCAAAAAAGGTCGCTGACCTTTGACCTGGAAAAAAAAAAAAGTGGCCGCCTCCGATTAATCCAACGATTGCCCTATAAAGGCTGACGGGCACGCGCACGTCCGCGTCTTGTAGACGCTGTGAACCACCCAGGAGACCCCCCAACGGTGAGCGCAAAACAGGGAGAGTGACTAACTTCACTCTTTCTTTTCTTCTCCGCCCCAGCTGCGTCTTCAAACGGCCTTTTCATGTGGCCAACTAGAAAGAACCTCTCCGTGTGTCAATATCATCTCATTTTCTTCGTTTGACCCCCCCCCCGAGAATCAAACTCGGCATCTGTGAATAGAAAGCGCTATTGTGCCCGTCGCCGGTTATTATCTCGAGTGAGTGTTTTTCCTTCGAAACGCTTTCTTCCTTCTCGCTGTTTTCTTTCCCTTGTGAGCGTTTGCGGGCATTTCCTCGTAGGTAGTGATGCATGCGCCCTCTGGCATGACTGGAAAGTCATTTCTGCCCTTTTGCAACACTGGGTCACGCTTTACTGCACCTGACTGGATCTTTCCAGTCAGACCAACTCGGCTATATATACAGTGTGTGTGTGTGTGTGTGTGTGTGTGTGTGTTTCGCGACAATGCATGAAACGTAACACGTGCGCAGTAGGAAGTAGGAAGAAAAAAACAAAAAAAATCTTTCAATGGCGATTGTTGTCGCTAGTGAGCTGCGGCATTTCCCAGTTGACTTTGGGCGACCGTTCGCGCGAGTGAACCGCGACATCGTTAGCGAAGAACCATAATAGCGGTTCTCAAATTACCACCTCAAAAAAACGCTTGGCTCTTCAAGTGCCGCCGTAACCGCCGACATTATGTAGGCCAAAGGCAAAGAATAACCAAAAAAAAACGAACATGTTTTTTGTGTTTTTTTTTTACTCGAGCACTACACGTAGCATGCTAAATGCTACGTTTCTCGCATTTAGCCTACAATTACGTTCAAACCTATTTGCCAGTATTCTGTCCTACTTGTCCGTGTCCGAGACGTGAACAGATAGACAGATAGCGAACAACGAAAAAAGACCAAGGATCCACAATGTTGAGATGGAGCTTTAGTTTCTTTTTCCTTAGATTTTTGTAAAACTGTACAGAGAAATAGAAACACAAAAAGGGGGATGTTTCACACCGTTCAAATTAAATGTCTCTGTGTCATCACTGTACATTGTTATGTTAACTTTTCAAAACGCAATATAAGCTTGGAACAGAAATAACCAAAATATGCACGGTTAACATTGAAAATAGCCGCAACTAGCGTGCAGTAGCCCATATGCTAAGATGAATGACCAAGCGCTAATGTAGCATAGCAAAAACGGACGGAAAATCGTTCTTAATATTGCACATTTCCAATGCTGAAGCTGAAGTAACGGTTTGGTAGATATCATGAAAGTGCAGTCTAAACAGGGTTCAACTTACGGAATACCCGGAGAAAACCCACGCAGCGCTATTGTGCCCGTCGCCGGTTATTATCTCGAGTGGGACTCGTAGCACACTTTGACAATGATTCCAGATACAATGAATTTGGAATTATGAGTACACTGATGTAAGAGTGCCCCGACTTTTTACGTTTTCAGCGTTACGGTAATCCAATTAAAGGGGAAGCCAAGTCAAATGTTGTCTTTACGGTCGTATTTTCGCTGCATTCTGCTTATTATTGCCGCTTGGAAAATCAATTAGGCAGCAAAAGCAACTTTATCCATCCCATTTGGTCACTTGCTGTCCACCGAAAATGACGTCACAGTGCCGAGGAGCTCAGCTTGTCACATGACCAAACTCGGAAAAAAGGCGAGCCGTGATTGGCTCATCATATGAGCCCCGAGGATCGAGCGTGAGTATTATTACAAAGACTAATTTTGACTCGACTTGCCTTTTTAAAGTATTGTGATGCCCTTTGCATGTGGGCAAGGAGAGCCGCAGCCGCACTTGACGGGCATTTTCAATTGTTTATTGGGAACGGCACAAGCAGTCAAACACATGTTAGCTTGAGCGTTCCGTGTAATTGCTTCACTTCATTTCATTTCATTTCATTCATTCATTCATTCATTCATCTTCCGAGCCGCTTGATCCTCATTAGGGTGGCGGGGGTGCTGGAGCCTATCCCAGCTGTCTCACACTCACACCCAGGGACAATTTAGAGTGTTCAATCAGCCTGCCACGCATGTTGTTGGAATGTGGGAGGAAACCGGAGCACCCGGAGAAAACCCACGCAAGCCCGGGGAGAACATGCAAACTCCACACAGGGAGGCCGAAGCTGGAATCGAACCCGGTACCTCTGCACTGTGAAGCCGATGTGCTAACCACTGGACTACCGGGCCGCCCTCATTTCATTGGGTAAAATTTAAAGGGGCGTGGCCTTAAGCATCGGTAGCAGTTTTCCTGTGAGCGTAACGGGCGTGAGGTGTGGTCTACAGCAGGGGGGCACGCGAGCGTTCTCCTTTTGTATTTGTACGTTTGGTTCAATAAACGGACGAAAGCGCGTCGGCAAAGGCGAGCGAGCGATTTTGTGAAAAGTGGGTGCAAAGAAGTGGATGCTTGGCGTCACTGCGACCTCATGCCCCGCCCGCCCCCCACCCTCCATTTGCACACCACTCCATCAAGATACAATTATGGGACAAAAATGGGAGTCCTTTTAAAGCACTAATTACCTAATGACCAACAGGTGCGCAGCTGCAGGGGTGTGGGGAGGAGCCCTACAGCGCCACCTGTCGGTCCCAATTGGCGACTTGATTTGCCCGGCGAAATATTTGAACGCTTTCCGATGGGAAAACTTTCAACCGTAGTGTGAGGAATCTTGTTTGTGCCTCTGCAAGTCGTGCGTGTACGTTATGTGCATGTTGTCATGCCGTCCTTCGTGACCTCGACGAGTGGGCACCCCACCCACAATGTACAAGCGTGCGCTCATGTCGTACCCCCCCCCCCTCCAAAAAAAAAAATGCATGGATGTGCATGTGTTCTCACTGTTTCTATGCAACGCGTCTCGGAGGCCCCTTCTGGTCTGGTCCTGGACAACACCTCTCTCTCCTATCCTCACTCCTCACTCTTTCCTTCACCCTGGAGGGGGAGGGAGGGAGGGAGGGAGGGAGGCAGAAAGAAAAAAAATGGGAGGTGGATAGTATGTGTGTGTGTGGTGAGTGTGGGGGGGGGGGCAGTGGAAATAACAGGCTGCTGTCTCAAGAGGGGCAGAAAAAGCGCCAGGGGTGAGGAAAAGGGGGAGAGAAAGGTGTTTGCGGGGCACTGGGAAGCCTTAAAATAAATCCAATCGCATCATTTGAGGGAGTCGGAATCAAAAGAATAATCATAATCATAATAAGATTATGTGCAGATATGAAAGGCACGCGACTGATGAGCTGGGCTGATAACACCTAAAGACAATGAGCAAAAAAAAAAAAAAAAGGGGGGGGGAGGGAGAGATTTGGATTGGGAGATGATGGCCAGATAAGAAGCGATGCGGACACCATTGGCGCACTGATGAGGCCGCAGGAAGTAGTGCAAGATAGCAACCGGCAGCGATGGGAGGGGAGAAAGTGATAGAGGATAGAAAACAAGAAGAAAAAAAAACACAACGGAATCTTTTTTTTTTTAAAGTTTCGCAAAGAGAGGGAGGGGGCAGAAGGGAGGGGAGAGAAAGAGAGAGAGAGAGAGAGCCCGCGTGTCTGTGTGTGTGTGTGTGTGTGTTTTTATGAATGAAGTGAGTCACTGCCGATGTGTCATAGGCCCGACGTCTTTATAAAGGAAGTTTTAAACAAGCCTAAACACTTCACTTGCGCGCAAAAAATTGGACTTAGCACACACCGCATCCTTCTCTCTCCGCAGTTCTCTCTCTCTTTCTCTCTCTCTCTTGCTCTCTCTCTCCTTCTCTACTCTGTCCAAGTGCCTCTCCACCTTACATCTCAAACTTTGCTCCCAACAAAAAAAAAGAAGAAGAGTTGGACGACATATATTTATATATTTATATTTATATTTTTTTTAATTTCCAGCTCTCCCCCCCACAAAAAAAAAAAAAAATTCACGTGGTCTTTAGCGTGCTCCATCCGAAGGGTCAGGACACCCTTTTTTTTTGCTCCTCATATGGACTGAAAAGGCGCCAAAGGAGAAGCCGCCGCCGCCGCCGCCGCAGCAGCACGTGTGACGCGTCTTGCCGGAGTGACCGGTGATTTCTTATTGTTTTTTTTTTTCAATTTTTCTTTTAATTTATTTGTCTACCTGCTGTTTTGGGGCCTTCCATTCTGTTGGATTCGAACCAATATGAAATGTAAGTGAATGTCTTTGATTTTGATTTTGCCGTAATTCACTTGGAATCGGAAGCTAAGCTAACGAGCGTGAACGTCTCATTCAAGAGAAAATTTAAAAAAAAAAAATTTTAAACTACTGCCAGTTGTTGATAGACTTTTTTTTTTTTTGGAGTGGGGTGTGGGGGTCTAATTTTTTTTTAAAAAGTCGTTTTAGTGTGCTGAAGCCATTCCAGTTTGGAGGACAGTGAGTTCGCACGCGTGTTATTTTGCCTGTAAATCCTTGCGGTTCACCTGTAATTATCAAGCCTCCAGTAGGGGCTTCAGCACCTCTGTGGCCGCCCCCCCCCCCCCCCATTTTTTAAAAAAATGCTTTACACGAGCTTGTATTTGAACTTGAAAGGCCAAAGAATGAATGAGCTTACTGTTTTGCCGTGTCTGACTTGGCCCCCGGTCTATATAATTTATAGCGGCAACACACGCCGCCTATCCAGTTGCAGGTGTGACAATCAGCCGCATTCATTGCGGAGGCTTTATCCAGGCCAGGAGTGATGCTGATGTGTTTAATGATTTGCCTGTGAAAACATGAATCTGTCACCGAGGCTCAACGCCGGGGCGCCGCGTGCCAAGTCTGCAGCTATTGTTTATATTATGGTGCAATATCTTCCCCCCCCCCGGAGTTGACAGCGGCAAGGCCTGAGGTCATGATCATTACGGCGAGATGACAGCGCCTCTCCGCTAATTGCTTCCGTTTTCTTGCCCCCCCCCTCCCCCCTCACCGTCCCCCCCCCCCCCCCCCCCCTTCCTCGCAGTGCTGCTCGACCCGTCGTCGTCGCTCCTCTTCTCGCTGCTATTGGCCCAGCTGCCCGTTTTCACCACTGCCTTCCCGGTGCCTCAGCGGCGACCCGGCGACATGGACAGGCTGTCCAACCAGACCAAAAGTCTCATGAAGCTCACGCAGGAACTGCTGGTAGGTGTGACGGGGGGGGGGGGGGGGGGGGGGCATTTGGGTGGGGAGGGGGCGGGATCGCCGTGGGAAATGCCGGCGGGCGAGGTCTGGTCCGCCAAATCACTTTATGCCTCCTATGAAAGCTTTGCGACAAAATCTCCTCGAATAGTTTTTAAAGTCGGCCACGAAAAACGCTAATTATGTAACGCGACGCGATATTTGTATTTATATAGAAGAGCGCGCGCCAAGCACTCGAGATACAATTGCTGGAGAACAACCTGGCTTGACCCAAATCATCATTCCCCATTGAAATGAATGGAAATGCAAACAATTCGTTCCGGCTCCCTCGGAAATAAACGTATTTGTCGGTAAACATGCAGGGAGGGGGGTGGGGGTGGGGGGGGACATGTGCGCTCCACATAAGCCGCCAAGGCTAGAAAAAGACAACCGTACCTCATACGCTATCAAACCTTGTACTTCTTCTGTGGGCCGGTTGGCTAACTAGCTTAATGATCAAAGAAACCAATGTGCATGGATGGTGCTGTAAAGTTTGTCACAAACTCTACAAAAAAAAATACAACAAAAAACAAAAATAATAATATAAGCGACGCCTTGTATCGCTAAAAACTCGAAAGCCTTGAAATACTTGTAATCTCGAGGTACAAGTCAAGGAAGTTATGGCACAATAATTGAGACTTCAAAATGTTACTGATGTGCTTGGCCGCGTCATTTATTTCCTTGAACCCCCCCCCCCACCCCCCCAGAAGATATTGATGCTGCAATTTCCTTGAAGCTCTTCCCGTTTACCCAAAATATATCGGGAGAATTTTGTTTCCCAATGTGAAGCGAACCGCGAAGCTAAAAGGAAGCTAAAAACTGGGATCCTTCTGGCTGTTCATTTACTCGACAACCTGAAAAAACGCATTAAAAATTTTTTGGGGGATTTCGGCTCACATGTAGCGAGAAGAGTAGCGTTGTCCTCGTCGATTAACAATTCTGACAAAAAGTATTCGCTTGCGTATCGCAGACAAGCCCGTCACAACGTCGCCAACTACTGGCCTGGCATGCATGTTACAGCGTTCTCAAAAGTGGCTTCCGGATTTTTTTTTTTTCTCGGTGGTTTCGCGCTTGCTAGCGATTGCACCAGAGCTTAATTACCTAATAGCATTAATCAAAGAGCCAGTGTTATCTTCACGTTTGCCCTGCAGCCTTTTTTTTTTGCATGCTTTAGTGAGCTCAGCTATTACGTGGCACCGCGGTCAGTCCTAAGCTGCTTTTAACCGATGAGCAACTGGCCCAAGTCCACACGCGGGCCTTAAACCAGAGCAGAGATTTGACCGAGTGAACTCACTTTTTGAAAAACAAAAAAGCTGACTCAGCAACCTTATGTCACCTGACTTGCAGGACATAGAAGGAAGAAGAAAAAAAAAAAAAAAACAGGACAAGACGAGTCAAGCTAGTAGGTTAAAAATTTCTCGCCTCCAGCTCCACTGAACATAGCAATCATGAAACAACAACAAACAATAATGAACAAGATGTTTGCATGAAATTATGTTTGGGCTCTGCGGCAAAAAACTGCGAAAGTGTGATTACAGAGGAGGAAGCTTGCCCCCCCCCCCCCTCATTACCTCCCCCATCATGTTGTACGGACACGTCTGGCTAAAAGCGTCGATTTTGTTGCCATTCGAGTGTGGAGGAAAATGGCGACGTGAGAATGTAGCCCGAGACTTGTGTCCCCAGCTGGTGTGAAAATCGTATCTGTGCATCTTCACGTGACTGATTCGCTTTTGCTTTGCATTATGCAAAGCCTCCAAAGTCTTTGCGTTCGGGAGATAAAGCCCCCCAAAAATAGCCTCGTACTCTCTCTAGTCTTGATGAGTCGGGGTGGAGTACAAGGATTCGGTTTTTGTGTGTGTGTGTGTTTGAGGCTATCGCCGTCGTCATCGTCTCACCTGTGGTTCAGCTCTCCAAAACACACACGCACACACATCGGGGGGGGGGGGGGCATCGGGGACAGTATTTGACAGTGTTCAGTAACATGGAAGATGTTTTTTTTTTTTTTTTCTTATTGTGTGGAATTTTTGCTAAAAAGAGGACACCGTTCGGAAAGATAAATAGAATAGGAATCCGTGGAAAGTCCCGGCGAGAGCAAGCAATGAAAGTGATGCTTTAAAAAGAGGAGCTGGAGCGCATATGTACAAGTTTATGTAAGGGGGGGGGGGGGGTTGTTGTTGTTTTTTTTTGGGCGACAAAAAAATGTGGCCAAGTGTGTCTGTCCGGTGGCAGATTTTTTTTGTGGTCCGCTGCCCCCGGGCGCCCGTTTTGTGGTTTCCGTAAATAGTCACGGTGGTGTTAGGTGTGCGGTGTTTAGTGTTTTTACTTTTAGTCGCCACGGCTAAAGTGGCTCGATAAAAATCGCGAAAGATTTATCGCATTCCGGTATATTTGCATTCAGGAAGACTGTGAGAGGGGCTGTGGGATGCTAAGTTTTGCCGGGTGATGTCATGAGCCGCAATGGAGGGCAGCAAGACAAGGGAGGATAAGAGGGGGCGAATTAAAAGGAGCTAAAACCGCAGGAGATGAAGAGATCAGGCGGACCCGAGTGGCGTATGCGCGCGAACCCGAGTCTGAACGACGGATGCGAAGGGACAACAAAGCCGCCGAGACAAAACACACCAAACCGCAGCCTAAGTGAGCGCTTCTAAAGTGACACAGCGTGGCACATTCGTGACTAAAAAAAAAATTTTAAAAAATGTCAACGCGACACCAAAAAAAAACAAAAACGCAGCAGGGGCGAAACGTTGCAAAACAGTTGAAGGAAACATCAGGCGCCGGACAACATGTTTGCACAAAGCATCCGAGAAGACTAATCACGTTAATGTTGTTATGTTCCTCTCCGGGGAATGACGCATGCCGCGACGCTCATTTACATTCATTTGTGAATCTGGCAACATGGTTCTTGCTCGGCTTTGTACCGCAGTGACATACAAGTGCACCCCCCCCCCCCCCCGCACCCGAAGCGCAAAATACAAAACGAAAAAAACTGCTGCTGTAAGCCACCGCTGACGCTCACGCGCAGACTAACCGACTCCAGATCGTGTCGTCACTCACCAAGCCGCACTCCTTCAAGGCACGCATCCAACGCACGAAAAGCCCTCGTGAGATTTTCAAAAAAGATGAATTGATTTGCTAGGCGAGTTACGAACTTGGTCCTGGAATAAATTCCAGGTATGCAGTCGCGCTAATTCACGGATATTTATTATTATTATTATTATTTTTTCACACTGAAGCATTCAATTTTATCTCACGCTCAGTTATATTGGTGTGTAATTCCGCAGCTGACCACTAGATAGCACCACACTTTCTTATTCCAGCCGGCTGCCTAGTTTTTGTTGAAAATGACTGAACGCATTCTGCTGTGAAATTGCTTTTTTGCGGCTACAGAAACTAGCGGCTCATTTCGGGGCATGTTTACCGAGGCATATTTTTGGATGAAAACTCCAGATCCTGTCGTCACTCACCAAGCCGCACTCCTTCAAGGCACGCATCCAACGCACGAAAAGCCCTCGTGAGATTTTCAAAAAAGATAATTTGATTTGCTAGGCGAGTTACGAACTTGGTCCTGGAATAAATTCCAGGTATCCAGTCGCGCTAATTCACAGATATTTATTATTATTATTATTTTTTTTTTGCACACTGAAGCATTCAATTTGATCTCACGCTCAGTTATATTGGTGTGTAATTCCGCAGCTGACCACTAGATAGCACCACACTTTCTTATTCCAGGGGCAAACCTAATTTTTGTTGATAATTACTGAACGCAGTCTGCTGTGAAATTGCTTTTTTGCGGCTACAGAATGTAGACGCTCATTTCGGGGCGTGTTTACCGAGGCATATTTTTGGATGAAAATTTCTGTCGTTTTTGTTGGTGTTATCCATTGCGCGTGCTCTCTTTTAACTTATTTAAAAGTGCGTATGAAGTGTGCCATAAATACGATAAAAACATGCCAAGGGAATATTTGAATGGGGTTATTCTATATCATGGATTTCACTTATTGGAGGGGGGGGGGCTGGTTGTGTTACTGTCATGTTAGCACTGGAGACTGACGCTTTCCCGACTGAGCTCGATTCACTTGCCCGCATAGCGTTTAGCCCCCCCCTGGCGGCCCCGACGGGAAGTACACCAGAGTGAGAACAGACGTAGATGACAACACAAGCCGGAGCCGGCGCAGTGGGCAGCACTGCGTCATTGCATCTTTTTATAGTGAGCCTGGAGTTTCCCTTCAGCTGTGCGCCGTCGCTGCTCGCCGCTGCCTTCTTGGTCACGGCACAAAACATCCTGTGGCTTCGGGTCATTTTGCTCGCATTCTTGACATTTGCCAGAGCTGGGAAAGGGCCTCGCACTGTAGAAATACAGATTTTATTTTTTTTAAATTGTATTTAGGTAGGCGGCCCGGTAGTCCAGTGGTTAGCACGTCGGCTTCACAGTGCAGAGGTACCGGGTTCGATTCCAGCTCCGGCCTCCCTGTGTGGAGATTGCATGTTCTCCCCGGGCCTGCGTGGGTTTTCTCCGGGTGCTCCGGTTTCCTCCCACATTCCAAAAATATGCGTGGCAGGCTGATTGAACACTCTAAATTGTCCCTAGGTGTGAGTGTGAGTGCGAATGGTTGTTCGTTTCTGTGTGCCCTGCGATTGGCTGGCAACCGATTCAGGGTGTCCCCCGCCTACTGCCCGGAGACGGCTGGGATGGGCTCCAGCACCCCCCGCGACCCTCGTGAGGATCAAGCGGTATGGAATAAATGAATGTATTTAGGTAAAAGGTGAAGTACTTATTCGACTGCTTTACCCTGTCAAGGGAACTTGCAGATTTGCGCACGCTCAGCGGCCACGCCCACAGCATTTGAGAGCGGAGACAATGGCTTCATTTTGGGGCCTGATTTTGTGTACTTTGATTGTTTTTAATCTTTTAATTTAGGTGCGCTGTAAAAATCGGTGGTGTGTGAAATTTAAAAAAAAAAAAAAGTACAGCCTCTACAAAATATTTGTTTTAATAAGCGGCAACACAAAAAAATTGCCCTTGCCATCCCTGTTTGTCACCCTTATAGGACATATTTTGCTTTCTTTTTTTTTTTTTTTTAAGTCAATAGCAAGTTCGTCAACGTAAGGACCAAAAGTTTTTTTCAAATGTCAGTCGTAAACGTGGAAAAGTTGCCAGCAAAATAAAAAGTCATGCAGAGTAGAGATACATGGGAATTTTTTTTTTTTAAGTCGACAGTAACTAAGCGCTTGTTACTTCCCACCGCTGACATTTGGGGGGGGGAAGGTTGAGTGCGAGTGACCTCACACTGACCCCGAGCGACCGCACGTCCCTCGGCGAGCGCTACCGTCTGAAAAGCGCCGCAAAACAAAGCGTCTCCCGGCTAACGTTGTCACACGACTAAAACTTTCCTCACGCTGCCGTGACTTGTCTGAGGGACGAGCGCAAGTGTGCTGATGCAAGAAAGTGACGAGCCGCCGTGTGTTTGCGTCTTGTTTTCTCCTTCAGAGGGAGCACGCCTTCGAATCTGACGTGGAGCCCCACAGGTTCAGGTCCCTGCCAGAAATGAGCAACAGATCGGCCAATGATCTCAACAACCTTGAGGTAATGCCCCCGTCACCCCCCCCCCCCCCCTCATCCCCCTCCATAATCTGTTTCTTCTGGGGGCCGGGCTGTTTTCTTGGTCTTCCTCGCGCTCAGTTACAGCACATCTTGCCACACCCATGCTCAGTCTGTAAAGTCTTTTTTTTTCTTCCCCCAACCCCACCCCCCCTCAGCTGAAGCCCACACTCTCCCAGCTGCACGCCGACCTGAAGCTCTACGAGCACCACTTTGAGTGGCTCAACAGGGTGTCCAAGAAGCACCACCACCCGGCGCTGCCCAAGCTGGTGGAGGTGATCAAGGAGATGAAGTCGCTCATCAATCTCCTGCACCGTCAGGTGAACAGCTAAGCTAAAATCTCGTTTCGAGTGCGTCGAACTAGTTAAAAGCCATCCATCCCAATTTTTTTTTTTTTATATATAACGTGGGTGGGTGTAATGAGCCTATCCCAGCTGACTTATGGCCCTTTTCCGCTGCACGGTCCCTCGGCTCGCTCTGCTTTTGAAACTTTTCCATTGGCAAAAAATCTGAAGTCATCCCAATGGACCAAACCCCCGAGGCAAACAGCAGAAAGCCTGCGAGTAGTTGACGTGGCCCCCACTCCCCACCCCCTCACCATTTTGCCTAAAGATGCCCCCAAAAAAAGTAGCACCCAAGCACTACGTTTGTACTAGTGCTTGGCTTTGTCTTGTAAAATATTGTAAGAAGTTCCTAGAAGGAACAAGATGGTGCCAAATCCTTTTTGATGATAAAAGTAGTGCTTAAGCGCCATTCAATCCCCCCCCCCCCCCTGTACATGGTAGTGCAGTGAACCACCATATATTTGCACTTTACAATTTGAGAATTCTTCTTATGGGAGCACCTGTCGCGTCCTTAATTCGCTTGTAAGCTCGCCTGATCATTCACATCGCTGTCTCGGAGAAAGGGAGCGCTTTGGCGTCTTCTTTCGCAACACTGTGTGAGAAACACTCGCAATTCGTGGGAAGGAGGAAGGAGTATAAATCTTCTTCAAATAGGGACATGAAAATGCTCATGAAGCCAGCCCCCTCACGTCAAGATATTCCTTGGCCACAAGATGGCGCCAAATCACTACTTTTTTAAAAAATATTAGATAGGGTTTTGGCCTGAGCACAAAAAGAGCGATGGGGTGATTTTTTGTTTTTCTTAATCAAATTAAGCAAGATAGGTTTCCCCGATCTATCCGCAAATAGACCAATGAGCAAATTCTAAAGTCCAAATTGACAGCGGGTACAGGTACGGGTTGTCTGTTTACACCAGAGTTCCGTTCCTACGGGGGCCACATAACTTGAATTTGTAATACAGCGGGAAAGTCCTAATTACGGCAAATATTTGTATAAAAAAAACCCCAAACGTACTAGTTCTAGTACCGAGCTGACCCCGTATGGCTGACGTTAACCATTGCCAATACGTAGCTGACGAGTAGTTAGCATGGCGGTTAGCTTCCGCGAAAGTGCCGTTTTTTTTCTGGACACGTGAGTAAGAGAAGCCCTCGTTGATCCTACAGATGCAGAGGGTGGACGCACCGAAGCTGACCCCCGCCACGCCCTCCCTGCCGCCGCACCTCCCTTACCAGTTTGACGTGCTGCAGTCCAGCCAGGAGCTCCTGCACCACTTCAAGCTTTTCTGCGATTGGGCAATCCGAGCGTTCATTAGCCTAAAGCCAAAGATCACGGCGGCTCAATGAGAATTCATCCGAAAGCGATGATGGGGAAGGGGGTGGGGGGGAATCATCTCGTCGTCAACGATTCCTATTTCTTTCCACCAGAGCCAAAGAGGATGCATTTTCGTGCATCTACAATAACCGTCTGCCAGTGTAACCACGGTGACCATTATTTCCTGAACTCTTTCCTCCATGACCATGTTATTTATGTATTTATTTATTTATTGAGCGCTAGTAATTTATTTTAATGTTATTTATTTGAAGTTGTTGCGCGTCACGTGGCATCTTCGTTTCTTTAGCGACGTGCATTTGTTTGACCACATGCATCTTTTGTCTCACTGATCTTTGAGGTAGCACTTCCTGAACGTCCGATTATTCTTTTGGTTCTTTCAACTAATTACTTGGTGTTTGTGCGTTTAGTAGATGTGGCGTACATCTGAGGTTTTGTTTTTTCTCGCATAGTAGTGCCCTTAAAGTTAAAATAATAATAATAATAATACAATATGCCAGTTCGGTCATGACAAGGAATCTGCAAAAGTCAGAATGGAGGTCGAAGACAAGTGAATGCCTTTTTAGTACCAGAGTCTTAGTATCTATTTTTGTAACGCCCGTTTCTCACGCTTGGCATGAGGAGACATCTCTAATGTGGTAAACTAGTTTGAGTGGACCCTGTTCTTGAGCACTGATGGACCCGATTAGATTCTTTGCACAAACTCGTCGGATTAGCTTCTTGGATGGATGAGTGAGGGGGCTGATTTTGAAACAATGCTTGGGGATTTAAAAGGAAAAAAACATAGATATATATTTTTGTTTTGTTTGTTTAAGTTAATAAAATACTATGTATTGTGACACTCTGATTACATAAAGGTGTACATAATTGTACATGAATGTAAATTGTTGTACAGTGCTTTGGGTATAATATTGTTTTCTACAATCTAATTTAGAATACCAATTTTCTCACTATCGTTTTTGTTCGTTCCTCTTCTAGTATTTGTTACAGTATTGGCTATTTATTTAAGTAACTTGGTGGAACTATTTATTTTTGTGCTGCAAGGGAGCAAGTCTCCTCTCTCTTTCTCTTTCTCTCTCTCTTTTTATACTTTTATACAGTTTGTATTCTAATACACTTCAATTACAATGTATGTTAAATTATTGTAACATCGAGATGCCTCCTTCCAGACACTGATTGGCCTCAATGTGAAATACGTGCCTTGGTGAAATAAAAATTACAGAATGTGCAAAAGGGATGGACAAGTTGTGTTATTATAATTTTTTTTCATGGACCAAATGTCTTGGGGCTGTGTTTGGGATGACTCCAGGTTCCTGTGATGGATCTATATTACTCTATTTTTTATTGATTTATTTTTTTCAAACCTTTTTTTGTACTAAGACTGCTTTCGTGTACATACAGTACAGTATATACATGCCTTTTGTAATCATAGCCAATACTTAAACCTTGGATTAATTCGACTTTGAAAATCTCCCAAACATATGTGGGCAAAATGTGTAATGTTATAAAGAGATGTAACGATGCTATTATAATTAATCAATTTATTTACCACTGAAGCCCCACCAGCTCAGATGATGTATGATGTAATTATACGAGAGCTATGGCGTAATTAATGGCAGGCCCAAAAGTGTTGGCAAACATTTTTTTATTTGACTGGTGTTTGAACGACACTCTTATTTCCCACAATATTAAAAGTCTCTCCGTCGTGACCGGGGAGGAGCCATAGGTTGTTTGGGCAGGCAGACGCAATTTCCGGTATGTGCACGCATTAACACTACATATCCCAGAAGGCTGTGCGCTACAGCCGAACGGGAGCGATTTGTCTTTTTATCGACAGAAGATAAGAAAAATATGAGCTTTTGATTTATTATTCGCCGACTTTAATAATACATCAAATGCCTACATGAAAGCAGGGGCACATACGTAATGAAAGAAAAATAGAGCACAAACGTGCTCCGTCGGAAGTGCGAACCAAACGGAAAAGCTCATCTGTCCTCTCAAACGGCCAATCGCCATCGTTGTTCTTGGAGGGCGGCTTCGGGTGGAGAATGTGTTAGTCTGTGCCGTTTATTGTTAAGGTTGTGTGGATTAGCACTGCGGTATGCATCTCATTCTCCTATTCTCAATAATATAGTTTACGAGGGACTTCAAGATACGCGACGAGTCTCGCTCTCTAGCCGATATTCATGCATTTAAATGTAACATTAAATCGACGCCGTTCTGCTTAGACGAAGGCCAAATGCGGGCTAGTAAGTAACGTCTAATGTTTTGTTGACACTGTAAAGAAACAAAAAAAAACTTGGGAGTTGTGTGCTTATGTTTAGCGAGCAAGTTACGCCGTTAGGGTTACGCGAAGACATTTTGGTCTGATGCTAGTTGGTGTTTGTGTATAGCTAGCAAGCAATACTATGCTGGAAAATAACAGCGAGGAAAGATAATGGAGAGTTAAAGCTTCCTAGGCAGGATTGGGGGTGAAACATTAGCGAGATTTTAGTGTGACACTGTTTTTTTTTTCCTCCCCTCCACGTCAGTTTTGTGTGGAGTTGAATTGGCAGCTGCTGCGTCCGGTGGTGGGACAGGATTCCAACACTCTCGCAAGAACAACAACAACAAAGGATGGAATGGATGAAGTGTAAAGCTTCAAAATTCCAAAATTGATCTGCATCCAAGGAACACCCTGACCTGTCATGGCGAATTCTGTTGCCCCTCTGGTGGTCCAAGCAGAACTCTTGGCTCCACAGTCCTCCGCCTCCCTCTCCCCTTTCCCATCCCTCCTCGGCTCATGCGAGGATGCCCGGGAGAGCGGCGACCTGGTGGAGGGCAACAAGGGTGTGGCGGACAATGTGGAAGTGGTTCTGGATATGGAGGCGTCGTCGGAGTCGGCCCAGCACTCCGAGCAGTCCGAGCATCCCTTCCAGTGTCTGGACTGTGGCAAAAGCTTCAGGTGGTCATCCCGCCTCACGCACCACCAGAGGAGCCACAACAACGAGAGACCCTACCGCTGCAACCTTTGTCCCAAGGCCTTTAAGGGCTCCTCTGCATTACTCTATCATCAAAGGTACACACATACTTGGCATGAGGGGTCAAAAAAATATTACGATGTTACATGATCAGTATCGAAAGAGGGGACGATAACCAATTAGTTTTGAATAACACTGTCGGAACGGTTTCCAATGTTTATCAGAGTCAGGTGCATTTGGTTGCTGCCTTCAGTGGAGGATTACAAGATGTAATTTTTGTAGTTTTAATATCTCTACTGCACTACAGCACATGATAGCTGCACAATATTAAATTAGAAACACATCAGTAGAATGAAGCGTGCCTGTTCGCCGCTGCAAACGAAAACCACAGTTATTAATTTACAGAAGTGTCCCATATATTTTAACATCCTGCTTTGTTTGTGTGTGTGAAAATGTATTTTTTAGGTCTCACTCAGGAGAGAAGCCGTACAAATGTCAAGATTGTGGCAAAGCCTTCAAGCGCTCCTCTCTTCTCCAGGTGATGACCTAAACGCCGTTGTATTTGAATGGTTGTCATTGATTGCGAACCTCGGAGACCTAAGTTGGTTTTTTTTTGGAGAGTTTAGATCAGGGGTGTCCAAACTTTTTGCCAAGGGGGCCAGATTTTATGTGGTAAAATGTCGGGGGGCCGACCTTGGCTGACATTCTTTACATTGAACAACAATATTGTTCAGCAAATTTTAGTAAGCCAGTCTGTTTCACATTTCCATTTTTATTTTAATTTCAACAATCTTAAGAATTTCTTTTGGTTCATTTGAAACAGGAATTTGAAATATGACATATCAGTCAATATAAACACGGAGTGATGTCTTGTTAACTCGTGAGTGATGCCCTCTAGTGTCTAAATGCTATTACTCATTTAGTGAATGCTATTACTCATTTAGCCACTAGAGGGAAGCAGTACTCTATGAAACATCACTCCCCAGTCTACGAGACCTCAGTCAATGCAACACGTGTTCCATTGCGCCCAACCTGCGGGCCAGACGCCACTGATTTTATGACGGGGGCCGAGGGCCGGATGAAATTCGACCGCGGGCCGGATTTGGCCCCCGGGCCGGACTTTGGACATGCCTGGTTTAGATGATTGTAGGTATAGCTGTAGAATCAATTTCAAAGTTCTAGCTCCTGGTCTATAAATTGCTGAATGGCCGAGGACCTCGCTACATTAAAAGAAATGCTCATGAGATATAAAACCACTAGCGTCGGCAGAGTCGGAGACCAGAGTTCAAAGGAAACATGGTGCATCAGTGTTTAGCTGTTATGCCGCATGAAGTTTGCCCCGAGAGTCAATACTTGTTTCACTCATGTATATACGTAGCACTTGTTTGGGTTAAAAAAAAAAATTCTAACATCTCATTACTTGTTTTCCATCACAAGGTGCATCAGAGTGTCCACACGGGTGTAAGAACATTCTTGTGTCCATATTGCCCGCTGACCTTCAAATGGAGTTCCCATTACCAGTACCACCTGCGCCAGCACACCGGCGAGTGCCCGTACCCGTGCGACACTTGCCCAAAGGCCTTCAAGAACTCGAGCAGTCTCCGGCGACACAAGAACGTCCATCTGGGACTCAAACCGTACACCTGCAACGTGTGCAACAAAGCCTTCACCCAGTCCACCAATCTGAGGCAGCACATGAGGATACACACGGGCGAGAGGCCCTACGTGTGCGGCGAGTGCGGACGCAGCTTCACGCACTCGTCCAACCTGGCGCTGCACAAGAACTCGCACTCCGGCTCGGCGGCGGGCGGCAAGGAGGGCAAGGGCGGAGGGGGCGGGGGGGCGGGGCGCGACCTGGTGGAGGTGGTGGTGGTGGGCTCCGAGGAAGAAGCCGCGTCCATGTTGACGGCCATGGTGGGCTACGTAAGCCAGGAAGGGGCCGACGGAGTCGGCGTGGGGATGGAAGAAGTCTTCCTGTCCACTTCGTCATCCGGTCAGGATGCCACCCTGCTCTCCCAGCTCAGCCTGGCCCCGTCGGGGGAGGGCGCCGGCGCGTCCCGGGCCATCGGGACGGAGGTCCACCTGAGCACGGACACGGGCGCCAGCCTGCTGCTCTACAGCTGCGGCAGCTGCGATCACACGTTCGCCACGCGGACCGATCTGGAGGAGCACCAGTCCATTCACGCGGCCCCGGGGGGGCGCGGCTCTCGGGGGGAAGCGGCGGCGGGGGCGGCGGAGGTCGAGGTGGGGGGGGCCGGATTGGTCGGGACCGGCCACCTGCTTGCTGACTTTGAGGAGGTGGTGGAGACGACGGTGGCGGCTGAAAGCGGACACGCGGCGGAGGCGCTCCTCGGACTTCCGGACCCGGCTGACGGAAGCGATTCGGTAAGCGATTAAAAACGGAGCCTCGGCCACAAACACGCGGCGATATTAGATATGAGGAAATCAGACACGGGGAACGTTCCCTGTTTATCACGGGAGATGCGTTCCACACCCACCCGCAAAAACTCGAGTAAATGCAATCAACACATTCAAACTTACTAATGCGCCTGTTCTCACTTTTTCGTGCGTATTGTTCTCCAAAAGAGGCCCTGCGTGCCCGCCGTAAGCTGTTCGTCGCTCCCAGTTCAAGTGTACGTACTGACACAAAATCATATATATTCATTAATTCATTCATTCATTCATCTTCCGAGCCGCTTGATCCTCACTAGGGTCGCGGGGGGTGCTGGAGCCTATCCCAGCCGTCACCGGGCAGTAGGCGGGGGACACCCTGAATCGGTTGCCAGCCAATCGCAGGGCACACAGAGACGAACAACCATTCGCACTCACACTCACACCTTGGGACAATTTAGAGCGTCCAATCAGCCTGCCACGCATGTTTTTGGAATGTGGGAGGAAACCGGAGCACCCGGAGAAAACCCACGCAGGCCCGGGGAGAACATGCAAACTCCACACAGGGAGGCCGGAGCTGGAATCGAACCCGGTACCTCTGCACTGTGAAGCCGACGTGCTAACCACTGGACTACCGGGCCGCCTAATCATATATATATATATATATATATAAATTTTTTTTTTAAACACAACCACCAAATTATCGCACCAAACCATTCCATTTTGCCTCATGGAAGTCCGCCGTACCCGCTCAAACGGAAATTGGCGTGGATGTTCTGGTCATATTCACCTTCAAACAACCGCTACTCGCCGCTACATACGTGTGAGCGGCGACATGCTCCATCGACATTCGACAACTCCAAAATCTGTGCTTGGCCGCGTACAGTAAAAACCGATGGGGGAAAAAAAATCGAGTATGGCCGCCAATACGATCAAGCGTGAGATCACTAGGGAGAGGCCGTATCCGGATCTTCAAGTGATGAACATGTGATTCAACAGCGGCGTGACGTAGCACTTTTTGGGCTGTCATTGATGGAATCAAAGGAGCAAAGCGCACACACTCGCAGTAAAGTAACTCCCAAATGGTGGGCCGCCATCTTTGCGTGTCGAAAGTCACGCGTGAAGTGTGCACATTTTATGTCTCTCTCGTTTTGGTTGCATCTCAAGAGCGCGGGCGCCACGCAGGCCCAGTTTGACCTTCTGCAGAGCTTCAGCAAGGCGATTGCGAGCCCCAAGAGCGTCGAGCCAGAAGCCGCCAGCGCCTGGGCGGCGCTCTCGTGCGGCTACTGCGGCAAGTCTTTCAAGACCAGCGGGGGCCTCAACAGACACGTGTCGCTGGTGAGAACGCGTCCCGCGGCACCCGCCGGCGCCGTACGCGTCGGAGCGCCGCTCGTCGATGGGATTCGTGAGCGGTCCCCCGGGAAATAATCTCTGCTTGCGTTTGCACATCCAGATGCACTCCCTCCCGTCGCAGTCCCGTTCCCAGTTCAGCTGCTCGGCCTGCGACCGCTCCTTCTCTCTGCTGTCCTCGCTTCTCACCCACCAGCACTCCCACACCCCCGAGCAACGTCTCCTGGCCGAGGCGGAAGCCGAGATCGTGTGCCCCCCTTCCCTCTCCTTGTCTCTTCCGCTGCCCTCCTCTCCTCCCGACAAGCCGCAGGACGGACAGAGGGAGGCTCACGCCGGCGTCGTCGTCGCCGCCGCGAGCGAGGAGCCGGAGGAACCGCCCGGCAAGCTGGTGAAAAACGGCAGAAAGGGAAGCGGGTGCAAGAGCGCCCCCGCAGGCGGTAAGAGGAACAACATGAGCTCGGTTGGCTACAAGCAGACAAAAATGATGCCGCAGTAACAAAAAGATTGCGAGCTTGCCTTGAGTGAATTGTGTCATGTGACCCCCCCGCCCCCCCCCCAAAAAAATTAAAAGCGCCTCCCAATACGTTGCACTACAACTGCTGAATAAAAATAACAATAATAATAATAATAATTAAATGATGTGAAAAACAATTGTGAATAGCACTGCGATTTCTCCATTTTGTATTTTTATTGCACTTGATTGAACAGCGTTTGTTTTTTGTTTTTTCTTCTTTCTACCCACATTCTTGCTGCTGGGGGCTGTAAATTTCCCACCGTGCTTTCTTTTCGTCCACAACAGAGCGGCCGTATCGCTGCTCCGAGTGCGGAAAAGCTTTCAAAGGCTCGTCGGGGCTCAAGTACCACATGAGGGATCACACCGGGGAGAGACCCTACCGCTGCACCGAGTGCGGAAAGAGTTTCAAGAGGTCCTCGCTGCTCTCCATCCACCAGCGGGTAGGGAAGCGCCTGGGGGGAAAAAAAAGCCCGACGGAGCTGCCGCGCTTGCGTTTCGCCTCATCGGCGCGTCGCCAAGCTATTCCGCCGGCGACGGGCCGACTCGCTACACTCTTAACGTACGCGCGCGTCCCCTTGGCAGGTGCACACGGGCGTGCGAGCGTTCCAGTGCCCTCACTGCGTGCTGACGTTCAAGTGGAGCTCGCATTACCAGTATCACCTGCGGCAGCACACGGGCGAGAGGCCGTACGTGTGCAAGGAGTGCGGCAAGTCCTTCAAGAACACCAGCTGCTTGCGGCGCCACGCTCAGATGCACTCGGGGCTGCGGCCGCACGTCTGCGCCGTCTGCTCCAAGTCCTTCTCGCAGACGTCCAACCTCAAACAGGTCAGCGTTCATGGATGGGGTTGGGGGGGGGGGGGGGCGATCTCAACACGATGCAAATGACATGTCTGCGGCCTATCAAATGAAAATCAGTCAACAGAGCCTCCCAACTGGCCAAAGTGAAAACTTTTTGTTTTGTTGTTGTTTTTTGTTGTTGTTTTTTTCGATTTGAAAATTGCCTTTGACTACACTGCGAGGTGGATTTGGATTTGATGAATTGTTCAGCCCCGTACTGAGCTCTTATTATTATTATTATTATTATTATTATTAACGGCCCGGTAGCCCAGTGGTTAGCACGTGGGCTTCACAGTGCAGAGGTACCGGGTTCGATTCCAGCTCCAGCCTCCCTGTGTAGAGTTTGCATGTTCTCCCCGGGCCCGTGTGGGTTTTCTCCGGGTGCTCCGGTTTCCTCCCACATTCCAAAAACATCCGTAGCAGGCTGATTGAACACTCTAAATTGTCCCTGGGTGTGAGTGTGAGTGCGAATGGTTGTTCGTTTCTGTGTGCCCTGCGATTGGCTGGCAACCGATTCAGGGTGTCCCCCGCCTGCTGCCCGAAGACAGCTGGGATAGGCTCCAGCACCCCCTGCGACCCTGGTGAGGATCAAGCGGCTCGGAAGATGAATGAATGAATGAATAATAATAATAATAATAATAATATTATTATTATCATTAACAAATCATGACTTGTTCTTGATTTTACTGCTTGGTGCTTTCTACCGCCTTTATTACCGATTTGTCTTACTGTTTAACATTCGGCAAGCCTCCTCGCTGCCCATCTTTAAAGCCCTCCTCAAAACTCAATTGTATTCTTTGGCGTTCGACTCAGCATGACTGAGATTTGTTCTTGATTTTACTGCTTGGTGCTTTCTACCGCCTTTATTACCGATTCGTCTTACTCTTTATTGTGTATGTTAAGTCGCTCCATGTACAGCACTTTGTATGCAGTGATGGCTGTTTGAAAGTGCTCCAGAAATACTCTTGACTTGACTTGACTTGACTTATTTACCCCCCCCCCCCCTCCCTTGACCTCTTCCCCGCAGCACGAACGCACCCACTCGGGCGAAAGACCCTTCCGTTGCTCCCACTGCAACAAGTGCTTCACGCACTCCTCCAACCTCCAGCTGCACCTTCGCACGCATTCCCCGCAGAAGGACTTCAAATGCCCGTACTGCTCCAAAGAGTTCGTCATGCACTCGTACTTGCAGAGGCACATCCGAACGCACGGCGCCGCCCTCCCGCCGCCCTCCCCCGAAGCGGCGGGTCGGGAGGGCGTGTCGGTGAAGGCCAGCGTGGGAGGGGTCACCACCACCACCACGCTGCTCAACCCCATCACCTTGGAATCGTCGGGAAACGACGGCGGCCTGATCGTGTCCCGGCCGGCCCTCAACATCCCCGTCAACACCTCCCAGAACTATTTCATGATTCAGACGGCCAGCGGCTTGCAGCTCATCCCTCTGTCGGGTCCCACGCCACCTCCGGCCCCCCCGCCGCCGCCGCCGGCGCCGTCCCAGCTCCAGAATTTCTACCTGCTCCAGTGCCCCTCCACCGACGGCTCCCAGTCCAGTTTGATTCTGGTGCCCGCCGCCAACCAGGCCCGGGCGGCCCCCGAGCCGGCCGGCGTCCCCGTCTTTCACACCCTGCAAGCTTTCAACGGCCAAACGCGCACTCAGGTCACCCAGTTCCCAAGCGTATCGCCGCAACACCAGCAGACTGGCTTCATGCTAACTGACAACAATAAGACCGCAAACTCCCTCCCGGCTAACTCTTTACTCCGGAGGCCAATTTTAGGAAGGAGCAACCGGACGGCAAGGGGCAGACGCGGCCGCAAGCCGAAATCGGCTCTTCCCAAATCGTCCGAGGCGCCGAGCGCGTCCGCGACCAGCGGCGCCGCGGCTAGCGCGACGCAGCCCGATGCTAGCGCTAGCAATTCAAACTCATCGCCATCGAACTGCACACTTTCACCATCTGCCGCCCCCAACCAAAGCGTCTCGTCGTCCGCCGCGGTCGCATCCGCGCCGGCCGGCGTTTCAACGTCACTTCCTTCACTTCCCGACGATAATACTCAGACGGGATTGAACAAAGTCAATCCGGCGAGCACCTTGACCGAGAAGCAGTTCGTTTTCTGTTTCGACAACGACGGACAGCCCAAGGAGGGTCTGAATGCTGATGAGGGGGGAGAGTCGTACGTTTTGCAGTTTGAGGAAAGGGACGCCTTGCCGGGGGAGGCCGCCGCGGGATTGGACGCGGAGCAAAAGTCCCTCGTTCTGCAATTTGAGGCCAACGCGCAAGGAGACGCCGACAAGGAGGAAGGGGAAGGCAAGATGATGTCACTTCTACAGGAGTGGGGCGGCCAGAAAGCGGCTGAGAGTCAAGCGGGAGAAGAGCGGCGCGGCCGGGGGGGCTCCTTCGTCTTCCACTTCCGCGCCGAGGAACAGGAGGGCGATCGGTGCCAAGAGCGCCACGCCGGCTTGCCGCTTTCCTCTGCTCTGGTGCCGCTCCACGGTCAGGGGGTGGTGTTCGAAGTCGGCGACGAGAGCAAGACGGAGCACCAAACCGAGGAGGAGGGCATGCAGATGATCGCCTTGATAGAACGCGAGGGGGCCATGATGGGAGAGGACGGCGCGGACTGCGGCGGCGCGGCCGGCGCCGGGGGGATCTTCCAACTGGAAGGGGGCGACGAAATTGTCATCATCGAGGTGAGCACCAGTAACTTCATGGAGGAACGGATGGAGAGAGTAGTCGATGCGGACATTTCGCAGAGGAGCGATGGGAAATTGGAGGGTGAAAATGAAGACGCCAAGGCAAAGTCTCCTCAAGAACACCGCACCGACGATCCGGAGGTCCAGACGTCTGAAGGACACGCAATCGGAAGCGGACTTCTACCGAAGAGATGCACCACTATTATTAATTAAAATGCGCCGCTCACAAAAAGTTGGGGGCAAACGGGGGGGCTAGGGTTGAAATGTCATAATTTAAGACCTTCAGTGGCCACTGAGTGTCATCAACAAGTCAAAACCATGTTAAAGAGAGACTGTAGGAGGCACTGAAAGGGAAGAGCTGTTTTTCGGCTACTTGCTATAAAGCAGCAAGTTGTGCAAAGAGTACCAAAAAAAATTGCTTGTCATTTGACTTTGATGGCATGTTGGCCCTCAAATTTGAGGTTCATCCTGAAATTATAGCCAAAAGCCCGAGATCCCCCCCATTTTGTTTTTTTGAATGGCGTATGTGTAAGTTAGAGATGTAGTAACCGTGTCAGTGAACGAATGGACCGGCGCCTCACTTGAATCGCACTTTACGTTCAATCTCCTGGAACTGATAGCATGCACTTAGGGGGGGGGGGGGGGGGGGGGGATGTGTTGCAATGCCACGGTGCCACATGTTAGAAATGTTATACATTCAAAGAGGCTGGGCATAAACTTTTGTATTGTCCTTCATATATGTTAGTTGAAATGACATCGTCATAGGCACAGTCAAAGTGTTGCTCAACAAAGGTTTTGTGAATATATGTACATTGTCAATTTGATCACAATGTTAATAGTAGCTTAATAATAAATGTCTTAGTGGATTTAAGTCATGTATGAGCTGAGCTTGTTTTACGTTTTTTGGTTTTTACGTAAAACCACATAACGGTACTTAACTAGCCGTGAACAGCACTTAGCGTCGCATTTGCCATTCATATCGAGTCCACGCAATGTGCGTACGCAAACGACGTGAGCCTCCATGTTGGAAACGCTACGGCTAAATTAAGACGGCGGCGGAAGTGTGTATCCAGAATAGCGCGTCTACGAATAATCTATTGCGGTCATCCAATCAAATGTAGCAACACTCCCACGGATTCACAACGTAAAATACATTTGCCCCTCCATTTTTTTCACCGTTTTGGGGGTCATACGTAAAAAGGTAAGCTGTCGAATAACAACCATAAAATCAAAGCGACTGCCGACTTCGCCTTAAATGGTCAGTATATCCACAGTGCACCCCAAAAAAGCATACAATTGTATCGGCTAGTAGATAAGGTGCATTATTAAATGATGCATAATGAATTTGTACCTTAGCGATAATGTGCTCTTATGGTCAATAATGTACTGTAAAGCATTCTCAATGTGGTGTGGCGATGAGGTGCACTGACCGTGGCTATCACTCGGTGCATTCTACTTTATATCCAGTACATATTTCTATGTCACTAACCTGAACGCTTGCTTTTAGAATCTGTGCATATTGACTGGCGGGTGTTGTGTCAAAGTGACTGGAACACGAAATCCCAAGTCATCATGGTCAGGTTGGACCTGGATCAAGTCGTGCTGAGGAGAATGAAAGAGGACGACGTTGAGATGGTCAAAGCTCTCATTAAGGTTTGTTCACCAACAACAAATATATATTACATTTTATGAGACCGATACAGATATGAGAGCTAAAAAAAATGGGAGGGTGGGGGGGGGGGGTGTGGTTAGATTTTACAGTGCTGATCTGCAAAATACGAAGAAAAAGCCTCACAATATTTATTGAAAGCGTTTGAATTTCACCATCTCATGAAAGTGCAGTAGTACCTAACTTTGTGGCTGTCATGCGTCTAAATCTAAGCGTGAACTTGTTGCAGGAAGGCTGCGAGGGCATGGAAAACCGCCTCATCCTGCACATCCTCACTCGTCCGCTCTGCCTTTTCATCCTGGCAGTCTTTTCGTCCGCCCTGCGCTGCCTCATTCACTCCTTCATCCTGGCCCTCGCCATTCCCGTCTTTCTGCTCATCATCTACCTTAAAATCACCATACCGCGCTCCACGGGGGTTCTGGGCTGCAGCCGCCCCTCCTGGGACTACGCGGGCAGCAGTTTCAGGGGCGCGCATGATGACATCCTGCAGAATCCTTACTCTCGGATCAGTGGCAAGAAAGCAGTGACAAAGAAGGTTGGTTGATTGGGTTCACTTGGAAACAAATATGAATTGTAACATTTAGTCCAGTGAGCCCCTTATGAAATCGTGTTTCATTGTTTGGGAGACATTTGGAAGGCTTTTGATGACACAAGGTGGCAGCAAAACACTACTTTTGTCTAAATGAAGCTCCTCAATTCACTTCAGCGTTTATTGGTACAAAGATGCGACAAAATGGGAAGCAAACAAAACAAAGTTGTGCCTTGAGGTACAAGTTTACTTAAGTTACGAGTTAGCATACTCGTAATTTACATCACTCTCATGTCAAATCATCTATTTCCATTGAAATGAATGGAAATGCCATTAATACATCCCAACCCCCTGAAAAAAAGGGCGGGGCTGGGGGTGGGTTCGTTTTTTGTTTTGTTTTGTCTTTTTTTCCAAATCGCCACCTTCCTAAAATATGGCTCAAATCATGTTTTCATTTGGAAGGCGACCCAGGAGTCCAGTGGTTAGCACGTCGGCTTCACAGTGCAGAGGTACCGGGTTCGATTCCAGCTCCGGCCTCCCTGTGTGGAGTTTGCATGTTCTCCCCGGGCCTGCGTGGGTTTTCTCCGGGTGCTCCGGTTTCCTCCCACATTCCAAAAACATGCGTGGCAGGCTGATTGAACACTCCAAATTGTCCCTAGGTGTGAGTGTGAGTGGTTGTTCGTTTCTGTGTGCCCTGCGATTGGCTGGCAACCGATTCAGGGTGTCCCCCGCCTACTGCCCGGAGACGGCTGGAATGGGCTCCAGCACCCCCCGCGACCCTAGTGAGGATCAAGCGGCTCGGAAGATGAATGAATGAATGTTTTCATTTGAGTTTTTTTCCAGAAAACAAGAAGAGGATAAAGAATATATGACCGAGTACCATTGTATTGAGTGTGTCAATGCACTGCTGCACATTGTGTTCAGATATCAGCTGCTTAAACAGTTATATATGTACATCCCATGATATACTAGCATCAGTCTTCATCTCGCAGACTAAAAGTATTTTTCAAAAAACTCGTAAGTCACCTCACTTGTATCTCAAAGCGCCATTGTACTTTTGCCTGACGAAAAAAAAAAATCCACATGGAAGTGTACCCGTGAGTCACCAGTTATGCAAATGATTCTGGAAAATGTCTCCCGCAATCAATGAAGATTCACTGTCGTTTATTTTTTTCCCCACCGTTTTATTTAGCCAAGTCGCAGAATCGGAGCCAACGAAAAAGACACGGAAGCATCGTCGGAGCCGATCACGCCGGAGAGGGAGCAGGCGGCAGGGCTGGTGTGGGTGGCGGAGAGCGAGGGCGAAATCTTGGGCTGCCTCTTCCGAGAGAGCGAGAAGCGAGCCGGCGTCAGGAGGTTCTGTCGACTGGTGACCAGCAACTGGTACCGCAGGGAGGGCCTGGCGCGCCTCTTCGTCCACAGCCTGGAGCGCAAGGAGAGAGAAACGGGCGCCTTCCGGGTCTACGCGCATGTGCCCTACCCGTCCAAAGTGGGCGAGGTCTTCTTCAGGAAAATGGGTTACCGGCAGCCCGGGGAGGAGGCTGAAGGCGAGGACGGCGATGAGCGCGCTCGGCCGGAGACTCCGGAGAGAGGCTTTCTGGGATATCCGCTCACCAAGGTGTTTTACAAAGACTTGTGATGCGCGAATGACTTCAAGGTACGCAAAAGTGAACGTTTCATTTTACGAAGCAGTGATGCCGCCGCTGCTCCGTGTTAAGATACTGAAGTCTGCCAAGTATTATATGGACACATATTTATTACCTCCCGTAAGGATGTTGTGCTGGTCCTTTGTTTTTTGTTTTTTTTTCATGATGTGAAATTTTTTTCTGTTCTACCAAGATGCTTCATGATGCCATAAAACAGTTTAGAAAGTCAAATCTCTACCGGCAATCCAGATCTTGTGCATTTGGCCAAATTATTTTTTCATTCATTCATCTTCCGTACCGCTTGATCCTCACTAGGGTCGCGGGGGGGTGCTGGAGCCTATCCCAGCCGTCTCCGGGCAGTAGGCGGGGGACACCCTGAATCGGTTGCCAGCCAATCGCAGGGCACACATAGACAAACAACCATCCGCACTCACACCTAGGGACAATTTAGAGCGTCCAATCAGCCTGCCACGCATGTTTTTGGAATGTGGGAGGAAACCTGAGCACCCGGAGAAAACCCACGCAGGCCCGGGGAGAACATGCAAACTCCACACAGGGAGGCCGGAGCTGGAATCGAACCCGGTACCTCTGCACTGTGAAGCCGACGTGCTAACCACTGGGCTACCGGGCCGCCACGGCCAAATTATATTTAACATTAAAAATACTATTCAACATGGGGGAGGGTCTTTTTTTTTCCAACGCTAAACCTGATAATGCACCCTCCTTGAATTTTTTTATTGGCCCATCTTCAATTTTCTGATGTTTTATTGCACTGAATATAATAAGAATTTTAGCGACATAGCATTGACTTTACATATGCTAATAGGCTGTAAATTTACCCAGTGTGGGACAAATAAAGGATATCTTATCTTATCTTATAGTGTAAGCATATTTATACAGTGATGCGCAGAACTTTCTTAGGGGGGGGGGCAAGAGTTCATTTGAAAGTATGTTCAAATATTTGATTTCATCGATACGCAAATGGCAAATCACTTCAGTTCCGTCCAACGACTTTTAATGGATTTACGCGTTGATCCGAATCTGTTAAAGTGTGTTTGCTCAATATGAGTGTGTGTTTTTTTTTTTTTTTTTGCGTGTTTCCGCACAGTCATGTGAAACAGTAAAACTGTAACTGCAAAAATGCACATTCACTGTAATAGGAAGTCTTTGTGGTTTAAGTGAGTGTGCGGAACGGGGTTGCCTTCACGTACAAAACAAGCACCCCTTCTCAACCACATCGCACCTGCATAACACCTATACAGTTGCTGAAGTGTTTTTTTTTTTAATGTACTTTTCTTCGGTATGCTTTACACTTTGAAGAATGGCGGGCAAAACTGAAAAATGTACTCTACCGTACGGCCACTTGCACTATCCGGGGAGACACGATCGAGTTGTGTGAAAACACTCAAGCTACGACGATAGCATAGATTTCATAAATTCAGATGTCAGTTAGAGTCAGTCTTCTGTCACTTTGTACACGAAATCTGCAAAGTACAAGATGGGCACATTTACATTCACCCACCCCCCCCCCCCCCCCAAAAAAAGCTGATTTGTTTCTTGCATTCATTTTACTTTGTAAATTGCGGCGGTCACCATGGTAATTTATTTACAAACTAAGCAATAAGAATCCACCAGAGGATCATTTTTTAGCTCTGCCCTGCAATTTTCGGAGTTCCCTCCCCGGTCCCGTGCTGGGTTCCTAAATCAAGCGGTTCCTAAAACTGACAGATGGATAAACAAAGCCATGACCAGCGTTGGACGCGAGCGTCCACTGGCGCGCGCTTCCCAAATACCGCACGACTTGACGAACCTCAAATGGTGTCGGTGAGCCTTTGCATCAATCTTCCACCGCTTGCGCACCCGCAGCACAGACGGGATGTTTGTACCACGTTAATGTGACGAGAGACACTTTTTACCTCTCATACGTACGACTCAAATGCTCTTGTGGACATAAATGTCGTTTTTTTTTCACTCATGTAGACCCTAACCCTCCTTACACTATGAAAACTTTTTTTACACGGACAAACGACTTCGGGCTTGTGTGTATGGGTGTTCACTTAATTGTGTGCGAGAGCGTTTCAGTTTCAGTGTGTAGGGACGGGCGAGTACCGATACCAGGTATCGTATCGGGCCATTGCCGGCCTTATTTTAAGATATCGGTGTTCGCCGAGGCAAAATATTAAAAAATTTAATCTGACATTTGAGTAAGTTCTCCTTAGCAGCAGTTGGCAGTTTATGGTATGCGTCGGAATGGTCTGTCTTTTCCATTTCCGAACCGCTTGATCCTCACTAGGGTCGCGGGGGGTGCTGGAGCCTATCCCAGCCGTCTTCGGGCAGTAGGCGGGGGACACCCTGAATCGGTTGCCAGCCAATCGCAGGGCACACAGAGACGAACAACCATCCACGCTCACACTCACACCTAGGGACAATTTAGAGCGTCCAATCAGCCTGCCATGCATGTTTTTGGAATGTGGGAGGAAACCGGAGCTCCCGGAGAAAACCCACGCAGGCCCGGGGAGAACATGCAAACTCCGCACAGGGAGGCCGGAGCTGGAATCGAACCCGGTACCTCTGCACTGTGAAGCCGACGCGCTAACCACTGGACTACCGGGCCGCCCTGGTCTGTCTTTTGTTCGATAAAATGTTATTTATCAAAAGTATTAGCGGTATCGCTACTATGGGTGAGGTATCGGTCTGAAAAAAAAGTGACATTGAACATCCTGAGTTGTGTGTGTGTATGAGATCCTGACGGCCCCTCATAATCACACCTGACGTGAGAACGCATGCCCCCCCCCCCCCCACACACACACACAGCCTGCAAACTCCTTGGCGCAAGCTGCACTTGGAATCCGCCGTCCTTTAATTATCTTTTGATGAAAAAGCTTCGACACCCAGTATCGCGGCCCTGTTGTTAGTCAATGCTCGGTCAGACTTTTTCGGTGTGTCAAAGCTGCTTTTGTACTTTTTTTTTTTTTTTTTTTTCGCGGCCCTCATCGGATTCTTTTCTGCATGACTGCAAGAGAGCAGACACCTGTTCGCCCCCCCCCCCCCCCCCCGTGCCCGCCCGATCTGTTGGCTATTATTGTTGTCAGGAAACAGATGTGAGTTCACACGCTGGAAAGAAAAAGTGTGTTTGTGACTGCGGTCGTGTGCGTCTGCACGGTACGGCTGCGCGTGGGCGTGCGCGGAAAGAGTGACTCGGCATTTCCTACACTCGGGTTCTGGCTCTGGCGAAGGGTTAAAATGCGCTGCAATGTCTGGCCGGGAAGATTCTTTTACTGCATCAGTGTACAGTACGCACGAGAAGAGGTGGGCGAAGTACTCACGCTGATATTTGTGAATAACATCAAAAGAAGCAAAAGTACCGATTGCGCTGCTTGACTCAAGTAAACGTTTAAAAAGTGCAAAAGCAAAAAAATGCATTTTAACTGCCAGTCACGTACGGCTTAATAGCCATTTTGATGACTTCCTACAACCGAAACAAACTTCACTGCTCTTTTATGACCTTACGGTGTACACGAGTACATTATAAAAAGTCTACACACCCCTGTTCAAATGACATTTTTGGGGTGATATCGAAACATGAGATCCACACAATATATATATATATATATATATATATATATATATATATATATATTCATTCATTCATCTTCAGAGCCGCTTGATCCTCACTAGGGTCGCGGGGGGTGCTGGAGCCTATCCCAGCCGTCTCCGGGCAGTAGGCGGGGGACACCCTGAATCGGTTGCCAGCCAATCGCAGGGCACACAGAAACGAACAACCACTCGCACCCACACTCACACCAAGGGACAATTTAGAGTGTTCAATCAGCCTGCCACGCATGTTTTTGGAATGTGGGAGGAAACCGGAGCACCCGGAGAAAACCCACGCAGGCCCGGGGAGAACATGCAAACTCCACACAGGGAGGCCGGAGCTGGAATCGAACCCGGTACCTCTGCACTGTGAAGCCGACGTGCTAACCACTGGACTACCGGGCCGCCCTAGGTGTATATATATATATATATATATTTTTTTTTTTAAAGAGATGCAAACGTCAAGTCAAGAGTATTTCTCGAGCACCTTCAAACAGCCATCACTCCATACAAAGTGCTGTACACGGAGCGATTTAACATGCACAGTAAACAGTAAGACAAATCGGTAATAAAGGCGTTAGAAAGCACCAGACAGTAAAATCAAGAACAAATCCAAGTCATGCCGAGTCGAACGCCAAAGAATACAAGTGAGTTCTGAGGAGCAATATACTAAGTCCAGTAAGAAAGTATTTGTACTTCCCACTCATGCTCGCAAGATATCGTCCGGAAGCGCATGATGAAATGACCTCGGTCGAATGTGGTCAACATCCAGTTTACTTTGGCATTCCATCAAGCACTTGGAAGCAGAGCGCGCGCAGGCCGGGCGCGTGAGAGCAAATAAGCAGAAGACGCCGGCCTTAGCTGAATCAGACGAGAATCAGACCGCCGCACAATAATAGGATCAATGAGAGACATTTGTTCCAGATGATGCACGGCACGTCGTCTGCGCGAGCGAGTGAGCTCCGAGAAAAAAAAACAAAACAAACAAGCACCCTGGGAAAGGGTGAATTCCCCCGACCGCAGATTGCACGAGAAGTGCGAGGGGCCGTCGTCGCGGGGCCGGAGCAAAAACAAGACAGACGGAGCACCGGCGCTGACGAGGACACACCCTGATTTGGCGAGCGGCGACCATGCCACAGTTGACGGTTTGGAAAAACCCAGATGGCGGGGCGAGGTGCTAACTGTACGTGCCAGTCCTCTGAGGTCTGGGCATGCTTCTTGGTTTTACCAAATTGTGGTTGCATGTGGGCCCGGGGAAAAGTGTGTGGCGCTCAAAGGAGACCCCACTTTTGGTTCCAAATGAACAAAAGGACCGATGCCCACCTCGGAGACAATTTAGGGGTTGACCACTTGGGGGAAGGCTCTTTTTCTTGTTTTGATTTCGTAAAGGCGCGTTGGGTTTGTCTGCCCGTGCAGCTCTAACAGTCAGAGGTCCCGATGGTTTGGTCCATTTTGCTGACTAACAACACTTCAGGAACACCAAAGCCACAAAAATGAGTAGGACATGTGACAAAAATAGCATCCCGCAGCTAAAAGGAGGCTATCTCATTCGAAGCAGTTTCGTAAGCTTCGAGGTGCATTTCAGGCCGAGCGGGGAGAAGTTTCTTTTTTCAACGCATCACAAGAAGTATATATTTAGATATATATATATGTGTGTGTGTGTGTATGTGTGTGTTTGTATGACTATTCTTGTGAGGACCACTGTGATTATAAGACCAACGTAGTGAGGACATTTTTGACAAGTGAGGACATTTAGGCCAGTCCTCACAAGTTTTTCATTCTAAAGTGTGTGTGTGTGTGTGTTTGTATGATTATTCTTGTGAGGACCACTGTGATTACAAGACCAACGTAGTGAGGACATTTTTGACAAGTGAGGACATTTAGGCCAGTCCTCACAAGTTTTTCATTCTAAAGTGTGTGTGTGTGTGTGTGTTTGTATGACTATTCTTGTGAGGACCACTGTGATTATAAGACCAATGTAGTGAGGACATTTTTGACAAGTGAGGACATTTAGGCCAGTCCTCACAAGTTTTTCATTCTAAAGTGTGTGTGTGTGTGTGTGTGTGTGTTTGTATGATTATTCTTGTGAGGACCACTGTGATTACAAGACCAACGTAGTGAGGACATTTTTGACAAGTGAGGACATTTAGGCCAGTCCTCACAAGTTTTTCATTCTAAAGTGTGTGTATGTGTGTGTGTTTGTATGACTCTTCTTGTGAGGACCACTGTGGTTATAAGACCAACGTAGTGGGGACATTTTTGACAAGTGAGGACATTTAGGCCAGTCCTCACAAGTTTTTCATTCTAAAGTGTGTGTGTGTGTGTTTGTATGACTATTCTTGTGAGGACCACTGTGATTACAAGACCAACGTAGTGAGGACATTTTTGACAAGTGAGGACATTTAGGCCAGTCCTCACAAGTTTTTCATTCTAAAGTGTGTGTATGTGTGTGTGTTTGTATGACTCTTCTTGTGAGGACCACTGTGGTTATAAGACCAACGTAGTGGGGACATTTTTGACAAGTGAGGACATTTAGGCCAGTCCTCACAAGTTTTTCATTCTAAAGTGTGTGTGTGTGTGTTTGTATGACTATTCTTGTGAGGACCACTGTGATTACAAGACCAACGTAGTGAGGACATTTTTGACAAGTGAGGACATTTAGGCCAGTCCTCACAAGTTTTTCATTCTAAAGTGTGTGTGTGTGTGTGTGTGTTTGTATGACTATTCTTGTGAGGACCACTGTGATTATAAGACCAACGTAGTGAGGACATTTTTGACAAGTGAGGACACTTAGGCCAGTCCTCACAAGTTTTTCATTCTAAAGTGTGTGTGTGTGTGTGTGTGTATAGCTACAGATATATTGCATAATCACGTTCAGGAAAATATGCACTTTCATAGATGCACACGTGCAGCTGATGAAGCGTCGTGATTTGTTTTTTTTTTTATGTCATCGACAATCCATCATCAGAGTGTCACGCCCCTAAAATTGAACATTAAAAAAAAAATAATAATAAACTTTCTGTCCAACCAGAAGCTGTGTGTGTGTTGGATGCAGGATGTTTATGATGAGATGCAGGTTCTCAGTTCCCTCCTGCAAAATGCGCACAAACACGTACTGTGTATATGCACACACACACACACACACACACACTTTCGATCTCTGTCACTCACTTTCATTGGAAGCCCACACCCCACCGATAGACAAAGCGCGTCTTTCAAAATGATTACAAAACTCGACAGGTGAGCAAAACAAACGTTTTCATCTTCTTCTTTGCATCCACCCTGCCTTTTAACATTTGGATCCAACCCGTTGATTCTATTCAATATTTTTCCATTTCATTTTTGTGCATTGGTTGTTGTAATTCGGTCACAATCGAGTCTACTAAGCTGATCCCCCGGAGGGTGACGCTTCATTTTCAGACTGTTCAAAACGACCTTGAACCTGTCGAGGTTTCGGTCTTAGTGAGTCATGACGACCCGCTTTCAACGAAACGAGTGAAAGGGACACCTTCTTACCGGCCGTTACTTGCTTTTGGTTCACCGCAAGTTTTTCACACACAAAATGAAAATTAATAATAATAATGTGCAGATGAGTTTTATTGATGGACGTGCATTTCATTGACGCATTGAGTTGTTTATGGAATTGGGGGAAAAGTACTTTGCCGATTTATAACTTTGTGGCAGAGTTCCAAAAAAAAAAAAAAGGGAAGTTATAATTAGGCCACCGAGCGCTGCGTAAATATCAATCAACTGAACTTTATCCAACTTGTATACTGGACTGAACGCTGATGTGGATGTCCCCCCCCCCTTTTTGCGCCAGTATGTTTTTGCCCCCCAAAAAGTTCATCTACCACTACAAGAACATGCGCTGGGCAAAGGGCCGCAACGAAACCTACCTGTGCTTTGTGGTGAAGAGGCGAGTGGGGCCAAACACCTTGACCTTTGACTTTGGACACCTGCGTAATCGAAACGGCTGCCACGTAGAGGTGAGGATGGAAGTCTCAAGTTGTTCTAAATTCAGAATAAATATTCCGATGATGTCAAATGGGTTCCTGCGTTACGATATAAAGGCATCGTGGAACGCAACAAAAGTTGAAAAAACACAAAAATACTGTATTCCAATTTATTTATTATTTATTTATTTATTTGTTTGTTTGTGCAGGGGTGTGTGGACTTTTGTTTTCCATTCTCATCTTCGCATTTTTTTGCATCGACTTGTAGTTGCTGTTTTTACGTTACCTGGGAGTCCTGTGCCCCGGAGTCTGGGGTAGCGGAGAGGCGGGCCAGAGGAGACTCAGCTACTCCATCACTTGGTTCTGCTCCTGGTCTCCCTGCGCAAAGTGCTCCGTCGCTCTGTCCCAGTTCCTGAGCCGGATGCCCAACCTTCGGCTCAGGATCTTTGTGGCCCGCCTCTACTTCTGTGACATGGAGGACAGCCACGAGAGAGAGGGCCTGCGACTGTTACAGGAAGCGGGAGTGCAAGTCACAGTCATGAGCTACAAAGGTACTTTCAAATTGAATCACATACAGTGGACACAATCATTTGACCGATTTATTTGTAATATTCTTTTCTTTTGACCTTTGAAGCCGAATGTACTGATGCTTTTTGCTCCTTTGTCCTTAGACTACTATTACTGCTGGCAGACCTTTGTGGATCGCAAGAAAAGCCACTTCAAGGCTTGGGATGACCTTCATCAGAATTCTGTCAGACTGTCCAGGAAACTCAATCGCATCCTGCAGGTACGGCAGCAAATGAACAATTTGGAAAGGATTCAATTCAAACATGTCTTTTTCAGCCCTGTGAGATGGATTTAAGAGATGCCTTCAAGCTTCTTGGATTGTGAAACGTTATCTGCGGTGGCCCCTCGCTACGATTGCTGGCTCGAGACTGCCAAAGGAACAAAAACTGCTTTCGTTGTAGCAAGGCTTGAAAGAACATTGCTTGCTTGTTTGTTGTGTCTGTGCAGCGTGGCCAGACTAAATAAATGATCTACCCTGTTACTTTTGGGTTGTGATAGATGAGTAAATAATGAGAGTCGCACTTTTACGTTGCTCTGCTAAATCATCAACACCAAGTGAAATGGCCGAGTAGATCTAAAGTCAATAAAAGAAACACCATTCATGCGTGGACAGAAATAGGTCCTGTTGTGTCTTTATAATAATTTGTTGTATTGGACTTTTTATTTTGATTTAGGTTAAAAAGAAGATAGCATTGGATTTTTGTTGTGCTCAATTGTTTTGAATATGCCATTATTATCACACTCGGCCCTTACGGACCACAATATAAAAACATTTGACTCGATGCAAAATATCTTCTGTGCCTTTTTGTGGTCTCCAGACCGGATAACATTTTAACCATCTACCTCTGCAGTCTGCAGAGCGAAGGCACCAATCACTGCGTATTGATAAAACCGTAACGCATGTCTTAGGTGGCGCACAAAAATCGTTCAGTAAAAGCCGAGTACAAAAGTCTCGATGAGAGTGTTAACGGTTAAAGACAAGCACACACAAACAACGCCCGCAGCATCCCACATTTGCCATGTCATCGCACAAATGCGCCTTAGAAAGAAGGAAAATAAGATGCGCTCGTACTTGATATATTACGGCCACGGTTTGACCGCACGAATTTACCCACGCCACCGCCACCACCAGCACCGCCGGCGACGGCGCACACCGACGGAAACAAGGCAAGATGGCGACGGAGGGTCAGTTCGAGTACGAGTCTATCCTCTGCGTCAAACCAGAAGTCAACGTGTACCGAATCCCACCGCGAGCATCCAACCGGGCCATCAGGTGAGGCCTGACCGCGGGGGGGGGAGGCACGGTAGCCGCGAGATGCCACTTAGTGGACGAACCGTTACCTGCTAGCCGACGCAATGTAGCTTCATGCTACCGGTTAGCGTTGAGTGTCTTTTTTTTATTTGTGTTCGATGTATGTATTGTTATTTTTTGGACGCAGTATCTTCTAATTTGTTCGAAATATCCAATTAAAAGCGCATTTAAGTCTTTTCCGCGTTGTTTTTTGGCGCTCCATCCGCGGCCGTTTGATGACATGCCTGACGACAAATGATGCTCATCCGATTTTGTTGTTTTGGAAGAGCCTAATGAGATACCATTTAAATGAGGCCCTCGTTTTGGTTCAGTACACATCTGGACAGCGTCCTTTATTCAAGGACACTTGAGTTCATTCTGTGCCACCTAAGGCGGCTATCAACACAATCTCGTGTACAGTAGTGGACATAACACCCGATTGACTCCCGATTGGTTGATAGGCGACATGACAGATAATGCAAATAATCGGCTTTCGGTTGCACGTACACCGACTCGCATCTTGAATCACGCTTTTTTTGAACCACTGACGCGCCACAGATGCGTTCACTTTAGTAGTGAGCAACATTTATCATCTAAATTCTAATACTTGTTCCCTGAAGATGTTCCCCCCCCCGCACCCCATAGCGTTTATTTAGGAATGCCCTGCTCCCAGTAAAATATGGATTTCGATGTGTTTTATCCATTCACCTGTCAGCCTTCATGAGTTAAAATATGAATCATATATCCCTAGTGGTTAAAATCAGTACTGCTGTCTGATCAGAATCAGAATCAGAATCAGAATCAGAATCATCTTTATTGGCCAAGTATGTAGAACACACAAGGAATTTGTCTCCGGTATAACACGCTGCACTAGTATCATCGTAAACAACAAAATCATTGAACCATTTTAGAGTATACCAGTAGTTTTGTAATACCATTTTGTGGTGCAAGAAGATGTAACTTAATGTAACTGATGTAACTTAATCGATATTAGCAAGGGGGCTGTTTCTAAAAACCAATAGGATTTCAAATTCATCTTCACAAGTAAGCTGGCCCGCCATCAGATTTTTCTGTCGTCCAATGAGTTGATCAAAGCAAGCACAGTTTGACGAGCAAAACATATCTTTTGCGATCCGAACACTTGAATGCGTTTTGTAACCGGCATTTCTAGTAAGTTAGTGTGCTGTAGGAATTATAGCTAACATATTTTTAATTTTCAAAACCAGGCTCACCTTTTCCCATGTAAGCTTAACATGTTCTCTTGCGATTGCTTGGATTTTCTCGAGTTACTCTGGTTTTGTCCCCTATTCCAAAAACATGAATTAGGGTAACTAATACCCAACGTCAGCTGGGATCGGTTCCAGTTCACTTGCGACCAGTAAGCTATATTGAAAATAGAAGGATATTTGTGTCATGCTATGAGGTAAATATTGATTTTGAACTGCTCATTGGTTTATTGTTTTTTTTGTATGATGGTTTCTGTGTTTTGAGGTGGACTTAATTGGTCCCCACTGAAGGCCCAGATACTCAACATAAACAACACGCATCCATTCATCGCTGTCCAAATGTTCTCATTCTGTCTTGCGTGTCCCGTTCCTCAGGGCCGCCGATTGGAAGCTGGATGCTCCCGACTGGTCGGGACGCATGCGAGTGGTGGCTCGCGGGAAAGTCGCCTACGTCAAGCTGGAGGATAAAATATCTGGTGAGAGAGAAGAAGCAGCTACGACTCCAGTATTGTCTGTTGCCTCCCCCAACGTCTTTTGTTCATTATGCTCTTCCCAGGTGACTCGCGAGCTGGGTCCTTCATTTCAGATCAGGCATGTCCAGCTCCGGGCCTGGAAGGTCGCCGTCCTGCATGTTTTCCATCTCCCCTGGCTGCAACACACTCGATTGAGATGATCAGCTCCGAGGACCATCCTGATGATTTGAATCACGTGTGTTGCTCCTGGGAGAGCTGGAAAGCAAGCAGGACAGCGGCCCTTGAGGACCGATTTTGCACACCCCTGATTTTGATTTTCTTGTGCTCTCAAGCACATTCCAAAAAGCACTCATAGTACAACGTAACAATAGAACCCCCCCCCCCACCCCCAAACATATAGTGCCGTTGTTAAATCAAGCTTCTTTCACCTTAGACAGCTGGCCAAAATAAAACCTCTCCTCTCACATGAACACTTTGAGACAGTAATTCATGCCTTTGTCACATCCCGGCTGGATTACTGCAATGCCTTGTACTTTGGAGTCAGCCAGTCCTCCATGAAGCGCCTTCAGCTGGTCCAGAATGCCACTGCTCGCCTCTTGACTGGTATTCGTAAGAGGGGGCACATAACTGCTACTCTGGCATCCCTTCACTGGCTTCCCATTCATTTTAGAGTTATTTTCAAGATCCTCCTCTTTGTTTTCAAATCTCTGAATAATCTGGCGCCACCTTACCTCTCTGAGCTCATCCGCCCCTACACACCTGCCCGGCGCCTCAGGTCTGTGGACCAGTCTTTGTTAGAGGTACCAAGAGCTAAACTGAGGCTCAGAGGGGATCGAGCCTTTTCTGTTGCTGGTCCCTCTCTCTGGAATGACCTCCCACTGAACATTCGGCAAGCCTCCTCGCTGCCCATCTTTAAAGCCCTCCTCAAAACTCACTTGTAATTCTTTGGCGTTCGACTCAGCATGATTTGTCCTTGATTTTACTGTTTGGTGCTTTCCACCGCCTTTATTACCGATTCGTCTTACTGTTTATTGTGCATGTTAAATCGCTCCATGTACAGCACTTTGTATGCAGCGATGGCTGTTCGAAAGTGCTCTATAAATACTGTTGACTTGACTTGACTATGTTGTGCTTCAGATTGCCGCCAAAACCTTACAAATTGAAATAATGGATGTTTCATTTTGGTTTTATTGTGCAGGGGAGCTGTTTGCCCAGGCACCAGTGGATGAGTACCCCGGCATCGCAGTGGAAACAGTGAGCGACTCGAGCCGGTACTTTGTACTCCGCATCCAGGATGACAACGGTGTGTGGACTGCGGGGAAAATTGCAATTCAATTCATGTATTCTTTTTACATATTTTTACTGAAGTTCGTTTCACATCGGGAAGTGACTTTTGATACCTACTGTATCTTGACTAGAAGTGCTCCCAAATTTATTATTATTATTTTTTTTCGTGAAGATATTTGGACTTTTACTCAAGTATCGCTTTTGGTCACGAGACTGTCCAAAATACCGTATTTTCACAAACACAAGGCGCAGTGTCAATTACGGCTGCTGTTTCTGTATTTTAAACACCCACCCAAGACGCATTGTATTATTTTGGACGCAGGCATGTTATAACAGCGGCCCGGTAGTCCAGTGGTTAGCACGTCGGCTTCACAGTGCAGAGGTACCGGGTTCGATTCCAGCTCCGGCCTCCCTGTGTGGAGTTTGCATGTTCTCCCCGGGCCTGTGTGGGTTTTCTCCGGGTGCTCCGGTTTCCTCCCACATTCCAAAAACATGCATGGCAGGCTGATTGAACACTCTAAATTGTCCCTAGGTGTGAGTGTGAGCGTGGATGGTTGTTCGTCTATGTGTGCCCTGCGATTGGCTGGCAACCGATTCAGGGTGTCCCCCGCCTACTGCCCGGAGACGGCTGGGATGGGCTCCAGCAACCCCCGCGACCCTAGTGAGGATCAAGCGGTACGGAAGATGCATGTTATAACGTGCGCTACCTTTAAAAAAAAAAAACGATGGCAGCGTGCTCAGTTACGTCCGCCTTTCTTCTGTAGAAGCAGCATGCGCATACACAAATTCGGCGGGCCCGTCCAATTTGGAGATCATTTCTAATATTTTCAGTGCGCCTTTTGGTCATGAAAATACGGTACAGTAGAGGGCGCCCTTCCGTGAAGTAATATGACCTTTCTATGACAGGCCGCAGTGCCTTCATCGGGATCGGGTTTGGAGACCGAGGTGATGCCTTTGACTTCAATGTTGCACTGCAGGACCACTTCAAGTATTCCAAACTTAAATCATCAAAAGTTGATTTAAAAAAAAAGAAAAGAAAAGATGATGCCATTTACGAAACCGTCTTCAAGAACTGTGTTTGCCCCTTTTTGTTTGTGAAGGTGGGTAAAGCAAGAACATGAATTCAGCAAACAGGCGCAGGCTCCAGACTCGGCTCCGAAGCTTGACCTGGGCTTCAAAGAGGGACAAACCATCACGCTCAATATTGGGGTAATATTATTCGGATACGATGTCGGAAATGGGAATTTGCCACTACAGGGGGTCCTTGGCTCACGGCGCTCCTGAAGTAAATTGTTTCAAGGTGCACAATGACGTTGGCGTGTTCCGACTGGTTTATAAATCGGAGTAACTGCAGTGCGAATGAACCCCCCCCCCCCCCCCCCCAGTCGACCAAATTCCAGAAATGCTTGCCGTATTTATTCAAATAGCAGCCGAGGAGAGTTATTTATTTTCTCGGTTATAGAATAATATCGACAGTAGGGCCTGAAGATGGGAATTTTTTTTTTCTCAGGCCAATGCCAATTCCTTTAGTTGACCGAATAAAATTCCGAGCGTCGATCGTTTAAAAATATGTCGGAACGATGTACAGTAACTTCCGTTTGGATCCGTTCACGCTTTCAACAAAAAAGGATATGAATTACACGTAGAACATTTGACTGCTTTCCAGTACTAATTTTTGATTGTCCTCCCCCACCCCCCCCAAAGTTGAAAGACCCTTGTGTCGGATGATTAGTTGGGCTTTGAAATCATATTGTGCAATCACGCACTCATCCAAGTGTTTCCTCCACCCCCCCTTGCAGCAATCCAAAAAAAAGGACAGAACTCGTCCACAGAGTTCTGGTGGCCTCGGACTCCTTCCGCCTCCCCCCGGAGGCAGGCTAGCCCCACCCCCGTCCTCCCGATCGAATAATCACAACACGCAGCCGTCTGTGGGAGGAAATGACACAGGTAGGTCATTGTAAGCCTCCGTGGAAAAGCCGGTTAGAGGTCGGGCGGCCAATTAGCCCGTCGCTTGTATTTTTTTCTTTTGCTTTCATGTCGGGAGTATTTTGCGATCTCGGGAGAAACGAGGGCCGACTGTTAATTGAGGTCACTGGGTGTCATTTCACCTTAGTTGGAACAACGTTTTAGCCCGACTGTCAGCCGTGACTCGATTTTAAAATCGCTGTCCAGTTGAAGACCCAGTTTCAAGACTGCTGGCTAAAGATAGGGAGCCCAAGTCCACCAGAGGGGACGTTCAAGGGCCACTGGGAACAAGCACCATCACTTCAATGAAATTCAAGAAATGGAGTGCGGGTCCTGATTTCCTCCAAATGGGATAAAAACGCCTCGATTTTACTCAGCGGGACATCGACCTGACGGTCGTCCGCATAGCAGTGTAAGGAAAGAACACATTTCCTTCCTGCGACTCACACATGAACCGAGTTCACGGAGAAGTATCATAGGAAAGTGATTTATTTGTTGAAAGAAGTCATGAAATGGCGTACGTTGCTTTGGCCTCGGCGGACCGCCGTCAAGCTGTTGTCGATGGGGCATTACAACCGCAGCGCGGAGCCGCGTGTGCACCACAAGGTCCAATGCTCTGGAATTTCTGATGAATGGGGGGTGTTACCTGTGCTCAAAAAAAAAAAAAAAAAAATTCCTGACCACCTGCTTTAATTTTGGTTGTTACAGTGCCAAACCACGACTAAAATGACCGTCAGGGAGTTTCCTTATGGAGCCGATTAGTTGCATGCTCCTTTGACGTTCAAGTGACCCGATAAAAACACTGAATTGGAATCTCTTAAGCTTGAATCATTGCTGGAGAAACTGAATTCTTTGAAATGACTTTGAAAGAAAGGCGCCAGCAAGGATAAGAACTTGCTTGGGAGGATTCGACTTACTGGCGCGGCCCCCCGCGCGTCACACGCTCAAAAACGACGGTGCCGATTGGTTGAAGAAGCAGATCCGCGTAACCCGTTGCGCTTCCTCAAGTACGTACATGGATGTTTGGTCAAGTTTGAAAAACCAAGAGTGAAAATATCTGCCGAACGGGATTTGCAATCTGGATCAAAAATGGTTTCCGAGAAATGGGGAACACATTTCATCATTTGACATTCACTTTTTGTTTTTGATTTTTTTTTTTTTCTTCAATGCAACCATTCAAATGTATTTCATTTCCTTTGCCTAGCCCAGCCGTGGTCTTTCAAACTCAAGTTTAAGTGCACCTCTTCTTCACCAGGTTGCTTGCTGGATCTGGACTCTAGCAACTCCAACTTGGTGGCTTCGTCCAATCCGCCCCCGATGACCGGCTCAGACCTGTGGGGTGACTTTGACTCCCCGAAGTGAGCAACTCCCGCTCGGCTCTTCCTCCACTCCTTTCTCTCTCTCTCTATCTCTCTCTCTTTTTCTCTCTCTCTCAGTAACATTATGCAGCACTTTGGTCGTCGTTGCTTTCTCCTTTGGGCGGGGGTCCCTACCGCTCCCTCACGCCCCCCCCCCCACCACTTCTCGTGTACTGTACTGTAATGTAATTAACCAGTTTAAGTTCTCATGTAGTTGGTCTCAAGCCTAACATTAAGACTCTCGTCTGTGTTGATTTGTATATTCCCTCCTTTTAACTGTGAACATTCTAGAGAAATGTCATGAAGGAAATCTAACAATGAATGCAGTTTCTGTACAAAGAATATTTATTTTCAACGTGTATATCCCCAGTTGTCTGTGAGTTTTGGAAGTCCGTTTCTGCCAGCTATTTTTTTTTTTAACTGTAGGAACCCAGTTTTTTTTTTTTTTTTTTAGGTGTCGGGTGGTTCCAGTTAGTAGCTTGTTTCCACCAGTGATTTTTATTTTTATATGGCTTGGGAGGCCCCTTTTTGCCAGTTTAAAAGGAAAAAAAAAAACGAAACATTGTCAGACCACCTTCATGTGCAATTTCCATAGGGAAACAGTTGCATGACTCGGTTGCGTCCGAAGAAAGGAGTGGGGGTATTCTCACTGATGAAAACGGGCTTCCGGCATTTAAAAAAATATATAAAATAAAAAATCCACTAGTCAGAGACGGTTTTCTGACAGTTTAAAAAAAAAACAAACACAATTATTTGTCTTGCAGGAAAGGGCTTCCATAGTGTGGCGTCTGTGTTGTAGCTTTTTGTCCCCCACCCCCTTTTTTTTTTTTAATGCTAGGTTGATAATATGCACTTTGTCTGTCTGTAGTATGTCTTAATTCAACACTGGGACTTTGTTCTCTCATCCGTGAGGTTTACCGCTATAATCTTAAAAGAAATCTTGTCGACTTTGAGCGGCTTTCCCAAGTGGTGCTGCTCTCTAGCGCCGTGCAGTGGACTCTAACGGCAATACGAGCCAGCGCTGACATGAGAGAGCAAGTTGCTTTTTTGGAAACGAGCAGCCCGTAGTAAATCAGTTCAGAGGGCGAAGGAGGCAGCCAAAGTTGGATGTGCCCCGGCCTCTTTAAAAAGTTTGTGATTTAGTGGCTGTGGATGACGGCTGAGCTCGGTCACGAGCTCTATCCTGCTTTGGTGAAGTCATCGCCCGTCGTTCTTGGAGGGCGTCGCCATCCGACAACCTGAAAGGGTTGCGTGCTACTGAACTCATTTGAACGGCCGGGTTTTGATGTAAAGCGTTTCATTTTGGACTGACGCATTGTTGGGACCAAGTTTTTTTGTTTGAGGCATTTTGGGTATTATTATTTTTTTTTTTGTTGTGATGTTGCTGTGTACATGCGGCTGGATGATGTCAATGCCGATGGATGTTGAGCGGCATTTGCTTGCAGACAATTTAACCCGGACAAAATGTTTTACTGTCTCATGTGATTTGTTGTGTATGGGAATGAATATGCAAAGATAAATATAAGAGAGGCACAATGCAACTTGGATGTACTTTATTTCTTCAACAAAGAAAAATGCGTGAGGAAACAAAATCAAGTGTCGGTATGATCAACGGTGCGTGTAATGCGTCATGGATTAGGAATTAGCACCTTCCAATGTCAAAGGGGGGGGGGCTTTGGGTGATGACTAGACTTGATCTAAAAAGCTGATGAAGCATTTATTTGCTATCGTCGATATCCAACTTCAGGTCCATATGCCCATTGTACTCAATTGAGCCCACTCATAGATGTTTTGTCTACAAAGTTGTTTCCCCCACCAGTGGGAATTCGGTCCGTTGCCGTGGCGATGCGCTCTTTGCAAAGGAAAATGATGCTGTTTTTGTGGGTATAATCCGAGGCGAATTACATCAAGCTCGGCAAAAAAAAAAAAATGGATGTGGTTGTATTGTGCGTCCACTAGATGGAGCTCCGCTAAAGAGAATACAAGACATTGCAGCTTTGTTATGTTTTTTTTTTTTTTAACATCGAGCTTTCACAACCGCTGTAGCTATAACGAAGCGTTTTACAGAAGATTACGAGAAAATTGAATGCTTTTCGGTGCGACTTAATAGCGCGGAAAATAGGGTAATAGTTGGGTTAGGTAAAAAAAATAAATAAATAAATGTTGGAGCGTTATTGGGCAATTTCTTCAAAATGGCTCAGTAGTGCCCCCTAAATATTTTTAACAACGCACCTTTTGTTGGAAAATTTCATCTCGAGCCATGAAAATTAGGAGGCATATGGAACTGCCCAAAACCTCCAACAAAAAAAAAACCAATCCCAAAAAAGTTGTACAGAGTCAATTGGGAGTCTGCCATGTCCGTACACAAGTCCACTCTTTGTCCTCCATCTTAGGACAACGTTGACATACTGGTAGCGCGGCGACATGTTACGCATCCTAAACTCTGCAACAAATGCTTCACTAGGAGCGTCGCTCTCATGCAGAGGTCCTACTAGAATGCCAAAGTCCTGCTTGGGAAGCTAGATGGCCCTGAAGCCAGATATCAAGAATATCAAAGAATGTTCCATAGTTAGGTTTCATACTAGTACTAATAAGTGGCACTAGTAGTAGGAGGGGGGCGGTGGGGACCGGTGAGTCAATTGTCGAAGCACATTCGAGTACATGGGCCTTTAGCTGTAGATTAAGTCGATGGAATAACTGCTCCAATGGTTTTCTGTAGGTGGCCCGATGGGGCACCGGGAGCGGAATAAGCGTTGCTCGGAAGACGTCATTCCACCGAATCGTCTCGCACGTGAGTACAACATACATGGACCTTTTCGGTTGGGTATCCAGGATAGCGCATCCATGCTCTGCCGGCTTTCCGTGGCCCCTTTTTGAAAGGGGCCATTAAACCTGCCCGACACCATCCGTGAAACGCACGCTCGTCACGGGCAATGAAAAGTGAGGGCACATAAACATCGATGTGACTCAGCACACGCATGCACGTGTGTGTGTGTGTGGGGGGGGGGGAACGGCCCCCGCCGGCATTGAGCGTGAGATTTATAGTGTTGTGGACTGTTTTGCTGACAACGTCCCCGCAGTTCCATGTCGACGGGGCTCCCACCTGGACTTTGACGCAATTATGCCCGAGACCCCCGCCGGGCCTTGTTTGCCCAGGTTTGAGGGTTGCCACGGCGATTGCGGCAGCGTTTCCTATTCGATGACCTCTGGATACGCTTGGGCCACCCGGACAACTCTCGGCACAGCTCGGCTGTCGGGCGAAAAGGCGGACAGAAGCGTGTCGGTGTGCGAATGTATGGACGGGTGGTGAACATTTGGCTCACCTTTGAGGTTCTCCTCATATTCGCACAGCGTCCTGGTGCAAATCTCATTGTTGATCACGTAGACGCGATGGCGGCTGAGACACAAGCAGTAAGAAGTGACATGCTACTCGCGCCGAAAGGTAAGGGAGATTCACCCGTAAACTTTTGAATGTCCGACGGCTCCGCGCTTTATTTATTGCGCAACAAGGAGCTGAATTTCAAAATTCACAATATTAATTTGATCGATGAAAAATCTTCCAAGGAAGTCTACTTCTATGTCTTTCTGTGACTCTTCCAGTCTCTCTCTTGATGATGTCATTCTTTGGCATCATCACGACAGATGATCAGAGCCTTCTTTTAGGAACCCAAAAAGTCGGCGGATGTGCGTTGCTGCCAAAAATGTGTGCCGCACACGTTCAAACAGCCCAAATTGAACGACTTCCATCGCACGGGTGTGTATTTCAACCCCCAAAAAAACGATCCGTGCGCCTTAGCTGGGGCCCCTTTAAGTCAAATAAATGAACCTGTAAGTGATCAGCCACTACTGATCGTTGCCCTCTGCTGGCACCCACCTGTAAATGCAGCGTTCGCCCACGCATCTCTTGATGGGCCGATGGACCGAGTACATCCTGGTGCATAGGTACATCTCCTCCCTGCAGTCTACACGGACGGGCACACGAGCAGAGGTGTCAAAATATCATTCCATCGTATTATTCTTCGTAAAAAATAATAATACAGTAATAATGCAGTTATAACATCATGAAATAAAAATGAAAACGAGCTGAGCATTTTTTTTTGGCCACACTTTCTCCTTCAGTGCATGTGCTGCTCATGCCTCGGCCACCTGGGGGCAGTATAAGACTCATTCCAATATATTGTACAACACTCTAAGCTCCTCTTTTGGATTCTCACGATGGCAGTAATCGTCATTCTTTGCAGAGGATAAAGAATATGTGCCTCCCTGTGAGTATTGCTAAGTTGTCTGCCTACATGTGTTTCTTCTCCGTTTGTTTTTAGATCGACGCCGCTTGAAGTGTCACAGCACCCCCCCCCCCCCCCCCATGCAGATGCTAATTGTAAGCACGTGTGCTTACTTTTTTTTTTTGTCTCCCCAATGTTGTTATTATTTATTTGGCTCCAAGCATGGATTTGGTTCGTCACAAAATACATTCCTGGCGGGGAACAGAAAGAAAATTACTGAGGAGTTGGTCATTGGCAAAAATGCCAGCACTGACTCTTATATTTGAATGATTTATTGATTTGTTTATTTGTCCCAGTTGACACTTTGCTTCTCTTTTTTTATGGCTCTTTTTATTTTGGAGGTTGGGAGTAACAAGCCTATTTTGGCAAAGCAAAGAGTACAGATTTTTGTCCAGTCTCCCCTAAGTACAGTCGGAATACATTTCTACTTGCCACCAATGTGGCAGGTCGTGGGGGCCCACTTACTGGCTGGCGGGACGGTCCCGGCGGGTGCCTCGGTGGTCTCTGGTGACGAGAGAAAGGAAAGTCACAGTGCAATGTGTTGATCAATAAGAGGATCTTATTCTTCTTTTCGTGAAACGTTACCGATCTTCTGGGCTTGGACGACACCTGTGAGTGCTGTGGAACACACACACACACACACACACAAAAAAAAGAGGTAAGTTTTATTTATTGATCGGGAAAAAAACCCAAAAACAAACACGAGAGCGACCGGAGCATCATGAAGCGAGCTGATTTGTGCGTTCTGTTTGGCAGCGTTACCGTGGAGACCGCAGAGGAGCAGGAACACTGAAAGGTTGCCCATCGCAATGGTTGAGCTTGACAAACGAGGAAAGAGGAAAAGGTCAGACAAAAAAAAAGTTACTACTTAACTCTAAATAAAGTTCAGCTGTTCTACTAGGCATTTTGTGACTTTTTTTTCCTCCTCTTTTTCCAGTCAAAGCATGATGGTTTTGAAACTGTTCAGATTTCCCCCTCAGCATTTTTATTAGTCGTCGTATTTTTCCATCTATATCCTCACAACGGTCGCAGGCGTGCTCTAGCCATCTTCGGGGGACACCCTGAACTGGTCACCAGTCAATCGCAGAGCACGCGGAGACAAACAACCATATGCGCTCGCAATCACACCGAGGGACAATTTAAGAGCGTTCGGCAAACCTATCGTGCATGCTTTGGGAATGTGGGAGGAACCCGGAGTACCCGGAGAAAACCCACGCAGGCATAGGGAGAACGTGCAAACTCCACACAGGGAGGCCTGAGCCCGAATTGAACCCTGCACCTCTGTACTGTGCTTACCAGTCGACCACCGTGCCTCCCGTATTAGTATTATTGTTATTATTATTATTGATGTTGTTATTATGACTACAATGTTATTTTAATTGAGGGGGGGCTGTTCCAGTTTAAAAAAAAATTCAATCACTTATGTGAAATTCACTTATGTGACGTTTATTGTCATATTGCTTAGTAGCATCCTTTTTATTAACCTCTCACTACCTTAGTATATTCATTCATTCATCTTCCGAGCCGCTTCATCCTCACTAGGGTCGCGGGGGGTGCTGGAGCCTATCCCAGCCGTCTCCGGGCAGTAGGCGGGGGACACCCTGAATCGGTTGCCAGCCAATCGCAGGGCACACATAGACGAACAACCATCCACGCTCACACTCACACCTAGGGACAATTTAGAGCGTCCAATCAGCCTGCCATGCATGTTTTTGGAATGTGGGAGGAAACCGGAGCACCCGAAGAAAACCCACGCAGCCCGGGGAGAACATGCAAACTCCACACAGGGAGGCCGGAGCTGGAATCGAACCCGGTACCTCTGCACTGTGAAGCCAACGTGCTAACCACTGGACTACCGGGCCGCCCTACCTTAGTATACGTTAAAGCAAATCATTTTTACCAAAGCGGGGCTAGCTCAAGGTGCCCTTGAAACTCGGCCGCATATGACCCACAGGCCAACCCCGCCCGCTAAATGTTGAGGGAAGATGGTGTAGCTGAGCTTAACACTACATTACAAATGCACCGTTCTCACAGATTATTTTATTTTGAAGGGTGTTTTTAAAGCTCTTCTCATTCGCAACTCCAGTTGCTTTGTCTCGCTTCCCACACTGCATCATTCCTCTCGCAATGTGTCAGAGCGACTTAGTCCAAGTTGTGAGTTCTCTTGAAAGAATGTGTGTGTGTGTGTGTGTGGGTTCTTGTTTTGTGCCCAAAATGAGCACCCCCTCGCCCCTCTCCACCCCTTTTTCCCTCTGGAGAAATCAACACTTTCCAACCGGTCACTTTCTTGAAGATCACTTTAGGCACAGCCTGTTGAGCATGTGGGTCATGCCTTTTCAATCTACACACATTCTCTTAGCGTGCTTTGGCGGGTGATGCGTTTGGCTCTCGCCGAATTTGTCGACAGTGTACATACGCGCATACCGATCACAATCTGTGAAAAATCTCTTTGTTTTCACAGGATTATCTACAATCGTGAGCATGCATATCACACACAAGCCAGAAACAAGCTTCGAGGTAAACGATCGATATACAGTACATATATATTTGCTGTTATGTGTCCTCAAAACCCTGAAAAACGAGACCACAATACTCACAACTTTTTGCTGTTGTCCGAACCCGCTTTGGTTTCCCGACTCCTTTGTCCTCTTGTTGTTTTCTCCTCCTTCTCTCCTTCTCCCTCCTCCTTGCCTTGTGCCTCGTTGTTTTCAGCATTTCTCCCTGCCCCATTCCAATGAGCCTAATTGATAACACACTGCTTTTGTTTTTGATTCACCTCATTTTTTTTCTTCTTCATCATTCTTATTTTCCGAAGACGTCTTCGTTTAGCATCACCGCAGTGAAAACACACCTCATCAACCAAACGGCGTAAAGTTTATTCATTAGTCATTGACTAAAATACAGTCAAATCTCAGGGATGTTTAATGTTGTTGGCACGGTGGACTAGCGGTTAGCATATATGCCTCACAGTTTGCTGGTCGGGGGTTTGATTCGGGGCGCTGGCCGAGACAAACAACCATTCTTGCTTTATTGATGCAAGCAAATATTATTCAGGGAGTTTCTGAGCGTACTTTCACTCTTTTAGAGGAAAAGTATAAATAAACAACTGAAACGATGTGGTTGCGTAAGTGTGGACACCCTCTTGTTACTGGGCAGGTTACTGTGTTCACATTGAAACCAATCACATTCGATCTCGCGTTAAATAGGCATCAGTACATTTAAAGTGCTTCTGGTGTAAATAAAGTTCAGCTGTTCTCCTCGGCAATGTTTGCGTAGTAATTGGATAATATCCAGTGATCTCAATCCTCAAAACTCACTTGTATTCTTTGGCATTCGACTCAGCATGACTTTTATTTGTTCTTGGTTTTACTCTTTGGTGCTTTCTACCGTTTTTATTTCCGATTTTTTTTTTACTGTTTATTGTATATGTTAAATTGCTCCATGTACAGCACTTTGTATGCACTTTGTATGCAGCGATGGCTGTTTGAAAGTGCTCCATAAATACAGTTGACTTGACTTATCTGGATGGGACTGTTTTAGACACGACCAGCAGGAGGAGCCAAAGTGTCAGTGGTAGCAGCGTTGAAAAAAAAATTCAGCTGTCTGAAGGGCCAAACAAGGTCGCCGGAGAGACTTTGATGACTGGAAAACATTGCAAGACAACCAAAAAAAAAAAAAAACGGATGACGATTGTGATAGCGGAGAGGTTGGTTAGGTGGCCACTGGTGAGGCCGCTTCAAACAAATGTCCGTCAATAAATGAAAGAAGACGCTGTAAACGGAATGTCACAAATTGACCAAACGTACAGATAATCGGGTGAAAGCAACAATCAATCGCGTGGTCTTTTGATCAGTCACATTTGCTAGTAGCAATGATGCTAACGCCGTATGTAGGATCATAACTTTAAAATTATTACGTTGACATTCAATCATCTTCTTCCTAACCGCTTGATCCTCACTAGGGTCGCGGGGGGTGCTGGAGCCTATCCCAGCTGTCTCCGGGCAGTAGGCGGGGGACACCCTGAATCGGTTGCCAGCCAATCACAGGGCACACAGAGACGAACAACCATTCGCACTCACACTCACACCTAGGGACAATTTAGAGTGTTCAATCAGCCTGCCATGCATGTTTTTGGAATGTGGGAGGAAACCGGAGCACCCGGAGAAAACCCACGCAGGCCCAGGGAGAACATGCAAACTCCACACAGGGAGGCCGGAGCTGGAATCGAACCCGGTACCTCTGCACTGCGAAGCCGACGTGCTAACCACTGGACTACCGGGCCGCCCTTACGTTGACATTATTAGGTGTATTTATTCTTTCTTATTGGTCCATTTTTTAGTAGGCTACCGGGTTATTTTACTCTACATTTGAATACATTTGTTACAGTAGAATAAAGTTTTGAAATGAATGAAAACAATGTTTAATTAGTCTATGGGTCCAAAGGTATATGATACAGAGTAAAAAAATCATTTTTATTATTACAGTATACTTAAGTACTTTGTACATGTCAGAGGCTGTACTCGCTTTTACTCATGTACTGTAGACGGATCTGTACTTATTTTTTATTTTATTTTATTTTTTTTTTACACAATTGTCATCTACTTAAGTTACAGTTTGAGTTCTTCCAAAACGTCTGCGTAGGCGCTCAGGTGACGCAGAAAGAACGCATGAAACACACCGGACAGTAAACACACGATAAACTCTCGGCTCGTTTATGACCCCCCGACGCGGTTTGTTGCTGCATGCCAGCGCTGCCTCACACGTTCACGACCGCTTTCCATTTCACACAGGACATGCCCCCTCCCCCCCCTTCTGCGTCTCCCTGGGGGTGCTACGGAAAAATCTTTCGCCATTTTCAGCGTCTCCTTCTGGGACTGTGTGAACCCCAAAACTTGAGCTGAAGTGAATCTCGTGAATCAGGGTTGAGAACTGGAAGCTGTTGGAAGGTAATCAAAGGCTAATGTCGGAGAACGGTTGGATCGTGGGGGGGGGGGGGGGGGGGGATTTTAATACGTGATGACACTGGTAAACCGCAAGGATGAATTTCAGACATTTGGACGTCTGAATTTACTTCCACAACGCAGCCATCAATCAAGCTATCGTTTCACTGCTATACTGAGAGAAGCAGACAGTAGCATTTCCTGTATATCTCTCTAGCATATATCTGTATGGGGGGGGGGCGGCTCTCCCTTAGAGATAAGGTGAGAAGCTCGGTCATCCGGGAGGGGCTCAGAGTCGAGCCGCTTCTCCTCCACATCGAGAGGAGCCAGATGAGGTGGCTTGGGCATCTGATTCGGATGCCTCCTGAACGCCTCCCTGGTGAGGTGTTCCGGGCATGCCCCACCGGGAGGAGACCCAGAGGAAGACCCAGGACACGCTGGAGAGACTGTCACCCAGCTGGCCTGGGAACGACTCGGGATCCCCCGGGGAGAGCTGGACGAAGTAGCTAGGGAGAGGGAAGTCTGGGCTTCCCTGCTAGAGCTGTTGCCCCCACGACCCGGCCCCGGATAAGCGGTAGAAGATGGATGAAAACTTGACACAATCAGCATTTCCGGTGATTTCTTGCAAACATCATGCTCATTTTTTTTTTTTGTCTCTCCACATCTTGACATCATGAGCTTCCTTCAATTTGTCATCGCCGCCCTCTCAGCCGCTTCGCTGGAACAAGCAGGTTGTAATTTCAGGGGACAAACGGCGTTAGGGTAAAACCAGATATGAGCGTGTTGGCGAGGAGTGAGGAGCTCGAGCCTAAGTGTCGCGTGGGTTGAAACGAAAAATCGATTCAAAAAAGGGAGAGCAGTAATTCAAATCAGACACAGCATCCAAAACACACCGTAGTGTTTGCTGTTTCAGGCCTGTGTGCGCCAGGCACGGTTGTGATAGTAGCGGCAAGGTGATGAAGTGCAGTGTGTGTAAATAGACCAGCCGGGGGGTCTATTTATAAACGGGCGTTGAGTGGCCCTTTAGCTGGGGTTAGCGCAGGAACTGCATTAGCCACTGCTACAAAGTCTCTTACTAAGCAGCACGAAATCTTAAGTCACGTTACATCCTCCCCCTTTCTTTTTTTTTTTTTTAATTAGCGCGGCCAGAGTGAATCCATCGTTAAGCTGTGCGAGGTTGTTCCGATTTATTTTGACTGGCGGAATTACCATGGCATGATTCAGTGTACCGTATGGCCATGAAACTTTGCTTCACATTTTTTCGGGGGGGGGGGTGGTGGGGGGGGCGCCGTAGCCTGAGTGCGAATTATTTTTCATGCAGTGATTGTGCCCCTGTCACAGATGTAGGGCAAGCATTTAGAATAGAGGTCAGTGTGTGTATATTATATCGCACTTTTTTTTTTTTTGTTGCAGAGATACAAAGTAACAAATACACAAAAATACATCGTTGATTGCCAGATTCTTAGTGTTTATTTTTCTGACAAATTTGTACTTTGATGTTCTACATTTGTAATATTTTTTCATGGTCGTTGGACCTTTAGCTGACATTTTGGAGAGCTCATCACTGCCATCTATAGGAGCGTAATTGAACAGCAATTAGTTCAACTTTGGGTGGAGGGGGCTATGTTGATTTATTATTTTGTTTTGTTTTTTTTTACTCATTTTTTCTCTCCAGCAAATAAAATATGTTATTGTAGTGGGGCTGACCTAAAATATTTGGTATTTAATGACTTTTTTCCAAAACCATTATTTTTGGTCTTAGTTCACAGCCAATAGAAAGTAAAGCAGGAGTGTCAAATTCATTTTTCTCATTAGGGTTTCTCCTGGAGGGGGCATTATAACTCTGAACCCATACAAATGCATGTTCCTCCCATATTACCACATGTACACAACAGAAGCCCGTAAAAAAAAATCTACTATTTTTCAATCTATTTCAAAAGGGGGACTGAGAACAAAATGCTTGCAATATCTCAAAGTTATTAAGAGTGAGGACAATTTTCAGTTGTGGTCATTTAGCGAGAAACAATGCAGTGGACATAATAAAATTGCTTTGCGGGCCACATAATATGGTGTGGCAGGCCGGATCGTGCCCTCGGGCCTTGAGTTTAACACCAATGAAGAAAGAGGTATAATTTTACAGACGGAACCATGAATGTTTATCATACTCTTCTTTTTATTAAAACACACATATTTACACACTGGAATCTATACAACAGCAGTAGTGACAATGATATCTACATATAAACTGTATATGTTTTTTAAAAAATGGATGGAAAATATCTAAGAACCTAATATGTGCAATTTAGTATCTTTTATACACTCACTGGCCACAACATTAGGTACACCTGCAATATTGCATTCATCAAGATTCAGTGCAGTTCTTTCTGAACAAAGATAATGTAAAACATGAAAATGACGTGAGTTAATTTTTTTTTCGTTACATAAGAGGCTACTGGTAGGTGCTTCTAATATTTCGCGACACTCCTCAATGTGTTGTTGTATGTCCGTCAAAGTGAACATTATTGTCTTTTTGCTGATCCAGCTCTTGCGTTGGATCGCGTTTGATGTTGTGTCAAGTCACACGCGATGAGTTTCACCAAAATATACAAAACAGTGTACGCCTTGAGATACAAGTGACCCGAGTTTTTCTGAGATACGAGCCGTCGTCCGGCCGATGTTTCGCTTGAACTCGCTAGCTTAATGCTCATAAACACCGCAAAACGCCATAAACGGGCTAACAAAAATGATTGGTGTCACGATATGAAATATTTGTTCTTTCTGGGGAGGCTGTGATGATATAATATCTCAAGGCACCATTGTACTCACAAAAAGTTCTGGAAATTGAGAACTTTCAAGAGATACCAAAAATTTTGATGAGAGATCTTAATAGAGAATTGTGGAAAAAAGTACTGAACATTTGCATTCCAAAGTTCGAGAAGGTCAAATTTAAGTTCACTGGTAATGGTTCTGGAGCATTTTAGGTTGACCCTGAAATGTCAACCTCAAGCCCAATATCCTGAACTTTTTGTGAGGAGTGTATCTGGTCAAATGGGGGGGGGGGACCCCGACCCTGATGTTGGCTTATCTCTCCCATCTTCCTTCCCTGACAATCTCCTCCTCGACTCCTCCTCCCGCCTCCCTGATTTTCCTGGCCTCCCGCTCGGTCTCCTCAGCCCTCCTCCTCTCCTCCTGCTCCGTCTTCATGAGCCAGGGTCCTCCCAGGTAGCTCAGGATCTCTTCGGGGTTCCCTCGCAGCTCGGGGTCAGGGTTGAGCAATTGTCGGAAAAGAGCCATGACCAACGAGCCGAGTCCGCGGAACTGTGTCGGAGGCAGGTTGTTCCGGTGGTTCTCTTTCATGATGGCGGAGGAGTCCGATTCCTCCTCGCCGCTTCCACTGCCGCCCTCGCGCTCAAACCAGGCTTTGTATTTGGTGTATCCGGGGTCATCGGTGGTGCTCTCTTCCCAGGGGAAGCAGCCAGTCAGGAGGCAGTAGGTGAGGATCCCCAGAGCCCAGCTATCGATGCAGGGCTCCACCCTGATCCAAAGAGGCTCCTTCTCCTCCTTCTCCTCTGTGACATCACACTCCGTAGCCTTCTCCTGCTCCTTGACGGGTTCCACCTCGGGGGTGCAGAAGGGCGACTCATACCACACGGCACCGACGGTGTAGCCGATGGGTCGGGTCAGGCCGAAGTCGCCCAGTTTGACCCAGCGGCACGTGTTGTCGCACAGGAAGATGTTCTCGGGTTTGATGTCCCGGTGGACGAAGCCCAGGGTGTGGAGGTGGGTCACGGCGCCACTCAGCTGGGACATCACCCTCTGGACTTGTTCCTCGCCCAGGCCGGCCTACAACACACAGAGGTGAGTAGTGATACCTGAACTGACAAGTAGCCTCAAACTGCCACCGGCACTGTACACCACAGTGGCCGATGCGATAGGGGGCCTTGGATCAGGTAGACCTTAGTCTTGTGTTGGCTTGTTTGCAGCAGACCAGGTGGTCTTTAGTGGTCGCGCTCTAGAATGATTTAGCTCCTACTCGGCAGGAAAGACTTTTTAGCGTTAGTCTTGGATTTTCCGGGTCCCATTCTGCCCCACTGTCATATGGTGTTCCACAGGGTTCAATTGTAGGGCCCCTGCTGTTTTCATTGTATTTGCAGTCCTTGGAATCATCTTTTCAGATCTTTTTATTTGTTTTTAGATACAGTATGTAAATGGTCTTTCCCCACCTTACCTCTTTGAGCTCCTGCACCCGTTGGTACCTGCCAGGTGCCTCACTACTAGAGGTACTTGGAACTAAGTGGGGTTTTATAGGGGATCCATCTTTGTCGTATGCGGGTGCCTTGCTTTGGACTGACCTTTCATGAAACCTTAGGCAAGCCCCCCGCTCTCTGTCCATCATTTATAAAGACGACAATGTCGGCCCGTCCCTCTTGTATAGCGCTACACATAAGAGTCTACTGACCTCCGAGACTATCACGCTGTACAGGTCCCCGTAGAGGCCGGCCTGCTGGGCAAAGACGTAGTGCGACGGTGTGGAAAAAAAGATGCCCAGCGCGCGCGTCAGAGAGGGATGCGTGCAGTAGGAAAGAGACAAGTTGTACTCCCTCAGGAAGGACGCGAGACTCGTGGACTGACGAGGGAAGAACTTGAGCGCCATTGGTGTTCCTGCAAGGAAATAAATGACACCACGTGAAAAATTGCGTTACGAGCACCTTGGAGCAATACAACCCTGAGGAATCGTACTTGATTAAAGCAGCGGGTGTGTAAAAGGCAAAATGGACGCCATCCAAAGCCGCGTCTGTCCTCACATTTCTGCCACAGTTGCCCAACATAACGTAATGTTTCATCACAAGTAGGAAACCGGAGATGCGCTCCGTGGCTTTCTTTCGCAACGGAGTAAGCCGTGCGTTACCCAACCGAGTTAGCAAGTGGGACAGCGCTGGGGAGGTCTGGTGCCAATTTCACACTGCGACAACGGAGACGTAATGAGCCCCCAAAGTGTCATCGGGACGGGTCGGCTGACCTTTCTTCCTGTGGACGGCCAGCACGACCTTGCCGTAGGAGCCTTCCCCCAGGAACTTCAAGACCTTGAAGTGGTCCGACACCTTCAGGCTGGTGATGGCCTGCGCTGACAGGTAGCAGCGCTCGTCCAGCTCCTTGGCAGTTGCCTCCTGCGTGGGGGACGGAGGAACGCAACATTTGACCGCTTTGTCCTTTACTATTAGTTCAATTCTGCGTTTCTATCAGCTATCCCGGCGTGCATTGAGGCCGAAGGCGTCAGGACGCATGTTCTCTCTCCTTCGATATAATATCCCGGCGGGATCAACAACACGATGGCGGCATCTGGAGCTGTCACTCAGGTCTTAAATGGTCAACGCTTTGTCTCCCCTCGCCGCAGCTCGGATGATAACGCTTTGAAGTTGATCCATTATCATCGCCGCGCAAATGCTTGGCGCACAAAATTCCCCCGCTCGCGGGATGGGAAAATGTCAGCGAGTGGTGAAAGTGACACTTGGCACAGATACCGCACAAGACGGCTCGCTTTTAAACGGGACATTTGACCCCTTTGAAGAAAGTGTGGCTTGTCGAATGTGAAGACAGTCACGTCGGACGGGCCACGCTTATAACGTGTGACCTGACAGTTTGTAATATATGACCGGACATGTGGAATGATGCTGATTAAAGGCCACACGGAACAGAGTATCGACTTTTAAATTCTTAGACCACTCTCCAATTTCTAGCGGGCTGACGACCAGTCCAGAGGGGATCCCACATCTCACCCAAAGTCCGCTGGGACAAACAATCTGCTTCAGAAAATGGCTGACTACTTTTGTTTTGAGAGTAGCGCAACTTTCCTGAATCCAGATCTGTCATTTTTATTTTGATTCTTATTCATGTCGGAAACTTGAATTTGATGTATATTACCGTCTTATATGACCGAATTCAAGAGTTGTTTTTTTTTTACATTGATTATGATGTGTATCATAACTCCAAATCTATTGAGTTATTTGTGGCTGACTGTAAAATGTTTTTAATGAATTGATGCTTTATTTTGTAAAAACTAAAATCATTTTTGTATTAACGAGATAATGTGCGCAAAGTTTCCGCGTTAGTTGCTTCGTGATTTGTTTTGCATTAACCCTCACGCGTTCGTTATAAATTTGTGAAATTCGGTCAATATAAAATTGTCATGCGGTCGCACCGCGAGACAGAAGCCAGGTGAACTTTTGACAAACTGTCCTTTCAGCAAGATGGCGCACCCGATGGGGGGGGAAAACACGTTCACCTGACCCCAGCCCTGATGGATTTCTTTTTCGGTAGGAACGAGCTTCACGGAAGAAATTCCCACACGGTGACCACATGAAAAGATTACACTTCAGATGCGTTCACTGAAATTGGAATTTCTGTCGTGTTGTGCGTCAGAGTGTGTAGGACGAGCACGAAGATCGTCGCAAGGTTGAAGGCGGATATTTGGAGCATGTGAGGGATTAAATATTCCATGTCAAATATTTATTTCCAGTAAATATTGAATAATTGTGGCTGGTAACCATTCAGGGTGTCGCTCGCCCCCCCCCAGCCCCAAGACAGCTGGGATAGGCTCCAGCCCGCCCCGCCATCCTTGTGATGATAAAGCGACTCGGGGGGGAAAAAATGGATGGATCTCATCAAGGTAAAATGTCTTCATTCTACTTTTGGGTTGCAATTACGAGGGCAGCGCTCGCGAGATGATACAACAATTGATGAATTCACGTGTCCTCGATGATCACAGTCCTACATTTTTAGCGCGTGGAGAGCATCTTTGCAAAATGAAATGATTATTCAAGTTCACCGCTTATGACTCATGGATTTCTTTTAGCGCCGGCGCGTGGGGCCAACATTCTCGACGTTGGAGCTCAGAGGGGAGCGTTCGACTTACACAAACGCGGTCTCGCTTGAATGTTGTCCAGAAACGCCAAAAGGCAAAAGGTCCTTGGCGGGCATAAAGTACTCACTGCCATGCTTGTATGAGGTGTGTGATGGTGGCTCGCTCTCTCCTCCTCACGAATCAAGCTGTTGTCGCCGCACCTTCTCGCGCTCGGGTGCAGCAGCTGCGCCGGACCGGAGTCGTTGGCCTCGCGTCGGTTGCGCGGAGTAGACCTGCGGCTGATCTGCGTACTGGCAAAGTAGACAATGAGCGCCTCTCCCCGGGGTCGCGCACGTACGCAACGCGCTCCCTCTCTTTTCCGACTCTGCGGCTAAAGTCTGTCTGGTGGGCTCCTGGCAAGTGTGCCTGAACGGGTTGCGAGGTATTTCAAACCTCTTTTTCACCCCCCCCCCCCACAGTGTGCCCCCCGCCCCCACAGTTGATGGCCCCTGTTTCCAATCTGTCATTCACCTTCACCCTCCCCAACTCACTCCGTCAGACTCTTTCCATATCTCGCTCTCTCTTTGTTTTTTTTTCTTCCCTCAGCCCTCGCTTACAGTCCGAGTCATTTCGCTCCGTCGCGCCGGATTCCCGGTTTAATCAACAGGTATGCGGGAACGATCGCAATCGGCCAACTAGCCTGTAGCCTTAATCCCAGGACTCTTACTTGGATGACAGGGTACAGTTAAGCGAGCCGCTGCTGGATTTATTGTCCGAGATCACTCCCCTCTTATGTTACTCTTCATTCCATGTCTATCAATGCACGGGCGGTAATAACGGAGCGACGCGCACTAAATATGTCGACCCACCTTCATGCATTCGACTGTTTGAAACCTTCGGAAAATAAGCTTCAATCATATCCATAACCGTCATCTCAGATTCCGTCCTACTGTCCATTGATGTGTCGTCGTTTTTGGAACCCCAACTCCCATTGTGGACAGCCCGAGGCACACCTGTGCGGTAAATCTGTTGCTGTCTTGATCTTACTAACCTTCAGGATTTCGTTAGAAGAGAGATTGGAGATCATCTGAGTCACTTTGAATGCACGTTTTGACCGTGATTGGATCATTCCCAACACAACCGCTTCCCAGTAACAAGGGTGTGCACACTTTTGCAACCACATGATCTCAGAATAAAATAAATGCTAAAGTCAAGAACAGATACTTGGAAAATTACAGAAGTAAAGTAACCAAGTATTTGTACTTGGTGACTTCCTGCCACTGTCTGGAATTGACTCCATTTTGAATCAAGGGCTAAAACAACCGCTTCCCAGTAACAAGGGTGTGCACACTTTTGCAACCACATGATCTCAGAAAAAAATAAATGCTAAAGTCAAGAACAGATACTTGGAAAATTACAGAAGTAACCAAGTATTTGTACTTGGTGACTTCCTGCCACTGTCTGGAATTGACTCCATTTTGAATCAAGGGCTAAAACAACCGCTTCCCAGTAACAAGGGTGTGCACACTTTTGCAACCACATGATCTCAGAAAAAAATAAATGCTAAAGTCAAGAACAGATACTTGGAAAATTACAGAAGTAACCAAGTATTTGTACTTGGTGACTTCCTGCCACTGTCTGGAATTGACTCCATTTTGAATCAAGGGCTAACACAACCGCTTCCCAGTTACAAGGGTGTGCACACTTTTGCAACCACATGATCTCAGAAAAAAATAAATGCTAAAGTCAAGAACAGATACTTGGAAAATTACCAAAGTAAAGTAACCAAGTATTTGTACTTGGTGACTTCCTGCCACTGTCTGGAATTGACGCCATTTTGAATCAAGGGCTTTAAATACCGTAATCCATAACACACAACGGTCATACATCTTCATGATTGACGGCTATATCAAATATAATACCCATCCAACTATCTCTTTCCCATAAAGCATATTATGGGATGCCAGCTGAGTTGAAATGGAGCCTTACAAAAATAAAAATAAAAAAATATAGCATTAGCATGTCCGTGCCAGCTGTTCTTCCTACTTAGCACCATCTGCAGGTCAAACCTCCTCTTCTCCGTCTCTCTTCGCCTCAACACCCTCCTCCTCTTTCTGTCGACGCCCTTAGATTTCCCCCTGGTAGTACATACTACCCGACTAGTATTTCTCCCGCCAGCGTTTCGTAACACAAACACAGGCTGCTATCACGACGGCCGCGCCGCGCTCGGGTTACTGAGCTCACCCACACGACCCCTGCCGTGTTTTGCGCCTCCCGTGCATGCCGCGCGCTAGAAAGTTTGTACTCACCCCGCAGGGGTTCCTTGGCCCCTGCTGTGGCAACCTCGAGCCACTCGATCATCCAAATAGGATCGACGCCATTCACACGCGAACATAGTGAACGCAAATATTTTGAAGTCACACGGTGATTCTCGCGATTGGCAGTTTGCGTGAATTCCACTCAGATTTGCTGCAACCCGAGTTTGAAAGTAAACCAACAACTGTGGGTTTCTAATGGTTGATAGTTACTCCACTGGCGGGTAAAACAAAAGAATTTATTCAATTCTCCTGTCATATTTTGTCATCTCTCTCACTGTTTTGTTAAACGCTTTGTTACAGCTGCCGCTGTTGTGAAAGCGCCATATAAATCTGCGTGTATTGTATTGTAAAGATTATGTGAAATGATTTTTACCGATTTGTTTCTAAATACATTCAATGTGTTTGAAGGTAAAAGCTGAATATATACAACCTATGACATCAATTTTGTACTGAATTGTTCAGGAGTGACATAAAACCTTTTACCACTTTGGTTGTTCACATTTTCGCTAGCCCGCTACATAGCGAGTCTTCAACCCACTGAACCGCTAACAGTTAGCGTTAGCCCCGTTAGCGTTAGCTAACTGTTAGCGGTTCAGTGGCTAAGTTAGAAGCTAACTTATGTGGACTCACTCACAACACACACAAAACCAGCGGTGACTCGTTGCAAAACACTGATGCCGTTCCACGGTCCACAAGCTAGCAGGCCACAAGTTCATAAATTCGCTGCCCATCAAATATACTTTTCAAGAATAAAACCGGTGTCTCTTTTTCTGTTTTAATGAAACGTTGTCTTGTGACACTATTGTGGCGTTACTCTGAGCAAAAAGTTTAAGAACCACTGATGTGTATTATTTTTTTAACAGACCCAAAATGGATGTGTAGCCTACTTATATTCATAAGCACCTTATTGTTATTGAAAGTACCCGATAGATTAAATATATTGCTGGCCTGCGAGCTAGCAAGCCCGCTTTTTTTTATTTTTCTTTTTTTTTTTAGCCCGCGAGACCGCATTAATATGTGGACCCTCCCACCACACAAAACCATGTGAGATGATGATTATTGGACTATATCGGTCCTCGAGCTAGCAAGCAGGTCGCTAGCTAGCCATCAAATAAACTGTACTTTTCAGGATTTTAAACCTGTGTGTCGTTTTTGACGAAAAGTTGGACTTAATACACTTTTGAGATGTTAGCATCAAAAAGTTTGAGAACCGGTGACGTATATTATATTTTGAACATAAAGGGATTACTCCAAAAAACACATTTTGAAAATGTTTTCTTCTCAAACCTAGAAATGGTTGGGAATTTCTGATTCAAATGCCAACAAGATTATTTCTCATTTTTTTTCCAGTTGATTTGAGAAGACCCATATTGGTTGGATGAAATGATGTGTGTGGGATAATAAAGTTTGGCCGTGTGACATAACCACCCGCCGCACCACCTGTCACAATGGCCTTTTGTGACGGTGATAATCGCCTGCATTTTTGAGGGTTTATCTCCATGAGATTAATATTTCCAAAACAGTGTCACTGTGCGTTTGTATATTATCTTTCCACACAGGTCACACTGCTGTGTTTTCTCTTGTCGCCATTCCCTGTGGGGACCTGACATATGCGTGATATAAGAGGAACATGGGAACATGCATGTCTGCGGGGCCAGCTGTTCCTGTGTTGCTCTGATCTGGGGGTTACCGGTACTGTGTAGTATTTATGGCTCCACAAATAACTGAGCTAGCGTACAGTTAGTCCGATGATGCCGCTATGTGGCTGGCGCACGGTACAACCACAACCCCCCTGTCACAAATTACAACTGCTCAGTCAGCATGCCTGCATGTGATTGGCACCACAGCATGGCAAAGACAATCACATTGTGTGGTACACGTCCTCCACCAAGGTTAGACTGTCAACTGAAGTTAAAAAAAAAGCAGCCACCGAGGGCTTTGTTGAGTGCAAATTTGGAAATGTCCGTGCAGTCCGGCAGTTTTGTGATATCATCAGCGTGCACTCGGACAAGAACGAGGCATTCGGAACTCTGGTGACTGAGAAAATACTACACAGTGTCATATTTTTGTTCATCTTTGTTATGCAATGTATTACACTGAGATGTTCCGAGTACATGTACTTTGCTTTCCTTATTTAACAGAATGATTTTGTGTGTTTCCAAATTGTTATATTATTGTTTGAACATTAGCATTAGAGAAAAAAATGCACTTGATTGAAATAAAATATATTGCACAAAATGGTTCAATAGCAAGTTCCACGCATTAAAGTGTGGAACAAAGAGTGCTTTAAGATTACCGATAAATGCATAGCTTGCAATAAAAAGTGAAATACAACTGAACTGTACCAAGTCAGTGAATTGTTTCGCATACCACTAGAGGGAGCCCACATACCACTAATGGAACTACAGCAGGTGTCACCAACATTTTTGAGGGTGAGAGCAACTTCATGTGTACCGATTGTGTGAAGGGCTACCAAATTGATACACGTCTGAAATAACATATTTGTCCAAAATACCTTCAATAATATGAGGATGTGTTATTTTTAATACTTGATGATTTAAATTGTCAGACTTTGATCGTGTTTCGAAATGTCTCACAGTACTGCCAATGTTTGCATTTTTAAATCATAATTTCTACTAGCAAATCACAATGTCCAGGCACTGGCGGGCTACTCAAGTGGTCTTCACGGGCTACCTGGTGCCCGCGGGCACCATGTTGGTGACCACTGAACTACAGTATTACCACACAGACTCACGGAGAGGGTGCAAATATTAAAAATAAAGAAATAACAAGTGTTTAAAAAGTCTTTACACCACTAACATACTGTATAGAACATGTCCTACACCGGAATGAGTCAAGAGACAACATTGAGCATACAGTATAATTGTTCATTATTGGCGTAAAATAAAACTAAACTAAAATAAAATACTTTTTCTTAATCTGCGTTCTATGTAATTTCCCTCCGTCTTTCTATCTATAGGATAGATAGATAGATAGATAGATAGATAGATAGATAGATAGATAGATAGATAGATAGATAGATAGATAGATAGATAGATAGATAGATAGATAGCAACACAATGATTGTAAATTGTTCTCATGTCGTTCGACTATTTTATTGACTTTGTTGGAAACGATGCCAAGAGACAACGAACAGGACTTGCTAACTTGGCTGTGCGTGCGTGCGCGTGAGGAAAACAAAGGTGGCGGGGGTGCGGTCTGGCCGACGTTGCGAGCGGAAGCGGAAACTCGGCCATCTCCTCCTCGCTACTCCGTTCAGGGTAGACCAGGGTCAGTCCAGACGCTCCAATTCGGATCTTTTTCTCGAGCCGACTCGTCAGCAATGTGGCCCACGTTTTGTTTTTTCGTGTGACCGCGTCACACTCGGCCCTGCTCCTCATGCCGGGCCTGCTCGCGCCGTTTGGCAGTCCTACTGGCCAAATAGCATCGGCTAGCTTGCTAGCTAATCTCTCCTAGCCGCAAGCTGCAAGTTATACCGTTGACCACTCACCGGTAGGCAACATAAACATTCGTTTTGACGTCCGCTCTGGTTGATTTGTTCACAATGATCACTTAACCGCGTGCTGGGATATCGGTTGTAGCTTTTTGGGGGACAGCTAGGGGCATCGTGTCGCTCATTTCAACTTTAGCCAGACTGAAGTGAGAGCTTGGGGGCAAAGTGCTTTTCTAGCTCGGCTCAGGTAATGCACGGGACAGTGGTTAGCATTAGCTAGCACGAGCAAACGACAGATTAAGTCGGTGGTTATTTTTCCAGTGTATGAGCCGCTAATTTAGTGACTTAATCATACATTCAGTTGTTTTAAGACTAATTTATTGTGGAGTGTGCGGCTGGAGTAGCCGTCCGGTTTTGGCAGACTAAAGTTAGCTCGGCAAGTGCTCAGTTGGTAGGCGTGTCAGGTGGGGGCTGGTTTGCGGGCTGGAGGCACTTTCTTTGTCAATTTGTTGCTTGTTAATCAGAAGATATTGTTGTACTTGGACCATACGATGACAAGAAAGGATTTCTATTCTCATCTGGCCGTCGTGATGCACGTCATAAATGGAGTGTCGCTACGAGCTGTCGATATGAATCGTTAGTAGCAAATTTTCCCCAAACGAGTCAATTTTTAAAATATTCCGTATCGCGAATTCTCTAGTTATATGAAGACACTTTCCACAACGAGCAAATGAACAACCAAACTCGTTAATAATAATGTTAAATACAGTGTTTAAGGAAACCAACGGAACTCCACAGGCCTCTAAATAGCAACGTGACAAGATTTCCCCAAAACGACAGTCTGTCAAATGATGAGTCTTGTTAGAACAGCTACTTTAACCCAAAATACACAACATGAAGATTTGGGAATATCAGTTGAGGGATTGAAAAGAAATCCTTTTTTTTTGTCTTGGTAAAAAAAGCCATTTTGGGGGGACTATTTTTTGTGTTGCATCGACTATCTCAAAAACACTTTCGAATTTGAGTAAAACACAAACCTCTTTTTTTTTCTCAGCTATCCCCTCAACCCATGTATCCGTTCATCTGCTACTCGGCGAACGCCTTCTCCAAGTGGCGTTCAAAATTCGGATAGGTTCAATGCGTCAAAAATGCTGTCAAAAAACTCCATCCAAATAGCGCAGATGGAACTTTTTTGGGTGAGAAGAGCAGTGCTGGCTGAGGAATAGGTCATCTATTTAAGTTGTTTTTGTCAATTTGATAAGGGATATTTTAGAACTGTTTGAAATGCTCATTCCATGTTTAAAATTGCCAATTCACACCTGCACATCAAGCATCTGTGCATTGGGAAACTGCGACAGGAAACTGGGTTTTGTGCCTTACTGTATTTGATCAAAACCACCAAAACACGGCATGATTGTCAAATAAGAAGCTGGCGCACATCTCCGCTTCTGGGTCATTGCTAGTTATACATTATAAAAATGTATTTATGTTTATACTTAGTTCCACTGAGTCTGCAAATCAATTTTTTTTCCCCAGTCCACATTGTGTTTTTTTTCTTGGCGATTAGCCACTCTACCTACGGAGCTATGGAGCGGTACTTTTTCATCAATTAGGGTACCTGAAATTCACAGAGCTGATATGTCATCAAAAAGCATTTCCAGTCAACTCCCTTATCCATTGGCTTGTCTGAACTTTGAGACTCAGCGGCGGCTAACTGACGCAGATTCCTGGTTTGGTATGCAACCCTTTGACCTTGGGCTGGGTGATATGACTGAAAAGTATATCGACGTGTAAGAAATTCCTATTGGTCGATGTCCATACATTCAGATTAATTTTTTTTTTTTTTTTAATGGTTGAAAGCAACAACTCGAAAAGAAAGAATGAATTTAGCTCGTTTTATATGAACAGATAGGATGCTTAAATAAGAAGTGACCTATGAAAGAGTCAAACAAATCTTTTTCAACTTGATGTGCTTAGTAGGGCTGAAAAAAGTTTCACAATTCAAGTATTTCACCTCACTCACGTTGCGTTTTTTTTCAAAGTTAGTGTGGTACAACCGATGCTCGTTCTGACGTTTCGAATTGTGAGTTCTCGATCCGTAAATCTGTCTGGTAAACCCGAGCAAATCTGTTTTCTCTGCCCACGAGCTATTTGTTAATTTCCGATCATCTGACTTCTTCCCAACTGACTATCTGCTTTGTCCTCGTTTTATCACGGGCACTTTGGAATCTGCTGTTCATCGCGTGCGTGCATGCGCGCGGGTAACTTGGCAGTCAACACCAACTGACCACGTCATTCATGTGTTTTTTTTTCTGTTCTCTTTTCTCGCTTTGCAGTCTTCATCTCGCGAGCCAATGTTGCCACGGGAAGAAAAAAGACACCGCTCGCTGTGAATGAGTGGCGCGCCAGCACGCCTACCGAGAGAAGCCCCGATTCTGCATTATTCTTGTGTAACAGGTGTGCGGGACACTGACTTGCCCCATTTACTGCAAGACACTCTCCCTGACCTTTTTTTTTTTTTTTTTTTTTGACCGAAGAGCAAAATTAGAAATTGTGATTCCCTCGAGGAACACCGATTTTTCGACATTGCAACTTACTACTATAGCATCCACATATAAGTTACGTATGCTAAGAACGGCGTCCGCTAACGCTAGCTGACAAATGATCGCAAGCCTAGAGCTACCCTCCTGTACCGGTGAACCATAAACTTTATACTCCTTAGGGTTGAGTTGAATCGGTATGAAGACATCTAAATGTGTATTTTTATTTACTTTTTTTTTTTTTTAATAAACAACTGCTCCTCAGATTCCAGCACAGCTCGACGGCCCGACGGTTGCCATGTCGACCTCATCGCTACGGCGACAAGTGAAGAACATTGTCCACAACTATTCAGAGGCTGAAATCAAGGTTGTATCTTCTGGCTGGAATGGAAACTATTTCCACCTTTTTATTTATTTCCCGGGCGGCCCGGTAGTCCAGTGGTTAGCACGTCGGCTTCACAGCGCAGAGGTACCGGGTTCGATTCCAGCTGCGGCCTCCCTGTGTGGAGTTTGCATGTTCTCCCGGGGTCTGCGTGGGTTTCCTCCCACTTTCCAAAAACATGGATGTCAGGCTAATTGAGCACTTGAAAATTGTCCCTAGGTGTGAATGTGAGCGTGGTTGGTTGTTCGTCTCTGTGTGCCCTGTGATTGGCTGGCAACCCATTCAGGGTGTCCCCCGCCTACTGCCCGGAGACAGCTGGGATGGGCTCCAGCACCCCCCGCGACCCTCGTGAAGATCAAGCGGTACGGAAAATGAATGAATGAATGAATGAAACCCCCCCCCCCCTCCCGTGTGTGCACAATTTTCGTCAGCTCTTCTCATGTCCATGCCCCCGCCCCCCCTCCGCAGCAATAGGACAATTGTCTTTCCCTAATCTAATATTTGTTTGAAGCAGTCTTTCCTCATTATATAGCGCGTGAACTCGCATAATCATGTTAGGGCCTCCGTTCATTTGCCTTTACCCGCTCATTTTCATGATGATTTGCATCGACGCCAAAGCGCACAACGCCGCAAGCTCTCGAATGTGTCGCAAATTGATCCGGCGGTCACCGCATTGAACGTCATTGAATTCCCCTCCTCTGGTTTAGGTTCGAGAAGCCACGTCCAATGACCCGTGGGGCCCCAGCAGCTCTCTGATGTCAGAGATAGCCGATCTGACGTACAACGTTGTGGCCTTCTCCGAAATCATGAGCATGGTGTGGAAGCGGCTCAATGACCACGGCAAGAACTGGAGGCACGTGTACAAGGTGCGTAGGACTTCCTCGCATTGCTCCAGCACTGGTTTCACGATGAAAAATACATACGCTCGTATCCTGCTTGTCGCGTGTCAGTTGGCCGGACATTATCTCGCTGGGGTTGGCCGCAAGCTTGTTCGTGGCACTTGCGAGCACGTCAGGGCGTGTCGTTGGCAGGTTGCATTCTGTTGAGTCACCTGAATGGTGTCACGATTGTTGTTCCCTTGCAAAGTTTTTTTCTGGGAATTAGAGGTCTGCTTTTTATTATTACACGACTTTTTTGTTTATTTTTAAATTATATATATATTTTTAAGCGCAACGGCCCCTAACCTGAAATTTTAGGGTCCTCGTAGAAGATTTAGCGGCACACACTGGAAATTGACACACACAAGATTACTGACGGGCGCGAGTAGATGAAAATTGAGATGAGATGAGAAAACCTTTATTAGTCTCGCAATGGAGAAATTCCCAATTCACAGCAGCAAAGTTATGAAAGGAAGAAGTAGAACAACAAAATATAGGAGCTGCTGGAAAGGTAGCCACTGCCGCGGCGCCATTTTGAAGTCAAAATAACAAAAATAACACGACACACACAGACAGTCGTGCAATCTTCGCCACATTTCTGCATACACTTTGTTGTCTGAAGCAGTTCTAGATGAAAGAGGAGAGGATCAAAGTGTCCTTTCAACAGTGGATCAGAGACGCCATGCTGAAAAATGTGCACACGTCTGCTACAAGCTAAGTTTTGAAAGCAAACAACAAAGCTGTAGCGTCCATTGACGAAAAGAGATGAGTTCACTTCTCCTGTCCCACGTAATCCGCTTCAAACTCCAAGCCGCGACTCCCAGTTCCAAATCCTTCTCGTCGTCGGCTCCTCAAGACTTGCATCCATCCAAGCCGCAGACCGTTCAACAGCACCGATCTCTCCGCTGAACAAAGCGGGGCTGTGAAAAATGCTGCCCATTACAGGCGCAAGACACAAGCGCCCCGGGACTGTCCAGCAACGACAGTCAAATGGCGCCGACATTCCTCCCAGTCAAAAACAGTGCTGGGATACCCATGCAGAGAAGGCGCAACCGCCGACCACAGAATCTCCTCCTTGATGAATGTCATGGCCAAAAAAATGCTGAAAAAAGTCCAAATCAGGTCTGCACGACGTAACAACAAACACAAAGTGACAAAACAAACACAAAAACCCAAAAAAAAGCAAGGCTCATGAGGGCACTTGCCGACGGCTGCCTACTCGGGCGCCATCTTGACTTCAAAGTCAAAGTTGTAATTGCGCCGTTTCAAATTTTAGGGGCAAAAAAAAAATCTCACGATTGAGGGACAGTCGAGAGCCCTGAGCAGCTTGATTTGTGTCAACTTTTTGCTCAAATGTGCAACATACGGATCGGAGTGTAAATTTCTTGATTATTTTTGGGGAGGTGAACCTTTTTTTGTGTTTGGGTCCGCCAGGCCATGACTCTGATGGAATATCTGATCAAGACGGGTTCAGAGCGGGTTGCCCAGCAATGCCGAGAGAACATATACGCGGTCCAGACCCTCAAGGATTTCCAGTACATCGACCGGGACGGCAAAGACCAGGTTCGTAAACGCACCGCCGCTCGCAAAAGTGGCCGCTTCATGTTTTTGTCCCGAATTCTGCAGGGCGTGAATGTGCGCGAGAAAGCCAAGCAGCTGGTGATCCTGCTGAAAGACGAAGAGCGACTAAGAGAGGAGAGGATCCACGCCCTCAAAACCAAAGAGAAGATGGCGCAGACCTCCAGCGGTGAGGCGCTTTTGGTTTTCCTCAAACGTGGCGAGCGCGCTCACCGCTCCGCCAGCGCCACTCCTCTTCCTCATACGTTGCGTTTGCAGCTTCTTCGGCGCCGTCGGCGCCCAACCTGGGGGGCAGCCTGTCGCTGGGCTCCCACTCTGGCGGCGCCGACCCCGAGCAGGCGTGGCCCCAGAGCTCCGGCGAGGAGGACCTGCAGCTTCAACTGGCTTTGGCCATGAGTAAAGAAGAAGCCGAGCAGGTAATTGACGCGAGGCGGACGAAACCAGTTTGAGTTAAATTGGCAGTTGCGCTCGAAGCGTCGCGTCATACCGATGAAAATTCGTGAAGCGACGCCTCTGCCTAGCTTTGCTCTCACCATGTAACCCCTGACCCCCCCCAGACTAGCAAGGACCCCCTGGAGGACGCGGAGATCCGCTATGCAATCACACTCAGCAAAGAGATGCTTCAAGAGGTTAGGGGCAGTTGGCAGACGCGGCCGACCCGCCGGCCGGCCATCGACTCTCTTTTTGTCTTCCTGTCCACTTCAATTCACAGCCTTGTCCAATCAAATTTGTTGTTGAGATTTGGGCACGCGTCATTTTCAGATGAGCCTGAAACTGGTTGAGGTGCCTTTTGCGGTCTACCTTGCTTTTGTCCCATTTTCCCCCCGTCCCCCACGGTGCGGTTTCTTTTGACACGGTCAAAAAAAAAAATCAATATGCATCACCATAAACCAAATTGGCTTCACTCTCTTTGTTCATTGGCGCTTGGCGAATTGTATTTGTCACGGGCAGTCGACCCAACGATGACGCCGTCGGTCAAGACGCGGCGTGGCTAACGGTTTAGCCAGTTAGCAGCCAGCCGATAGTACCCAGTGGCCCTGGTCCATCACATCCTGCAGACTGGGGGGGGGCGGGAGGGCCCTGGCTCCTTATCTTGAGCCAGCAGTCTCGAACTTGGGCGTTAAACTGGTTAAACTGGTAAATTGTTCACTCCCGCTTCTTTCATCTCGGGCAGCTGGCTAAAGTCAAGCTACTCCTTTTCTCAAAGCACTTTTGACGCAGTCATTCGTGCTTTTTTTTTGTCACGTCTCGGCTGGATGGCTCCAATGCACTTTATTTCGGAGTCAGCCAATCCTCCACGAAGCGTCTCCAGTTGGTCCACACTGCTGCCGCTCGCCTCTCGACTGGTACTCGAAAGAAGGAGCACATCGCTCTGGCTCCTTACGCATTTCCGAGTTCTTTTTCGGATCCTATGATTATATTAAAATCTTGAAATGGCCTGGCCCCACCTTACCCCTCTTTAGCCCTCGGGTACCGGAACGCCGTCGTCAGTCCGAGGACCTCTTTGTTCATACGTGTTGACTTAAGTTTCAATCATTACGCCTTCAAAGACGTCAATCGTTCATTTGCCAATTGTCAGAGTGGCCCCTGTCGACGGTTCGTGTGAGCCATGACCAAAGTTCACGGCTGTACTGTGTTAACGCCCCACCAAACAAACCGCACCAAAGGGGAAAACGGGCTCCATTTTGATTGAGAAAAAGGACCAAGCGCACGAACGTGTCGGCTGTATGTCATTGTTTCAATCTGATCAATCGCAACGGTGGAATTTTTGCATGCCAAATATCTTGTCTAACGCCACGTTTAACCCTGAATGGTGTACTCGGCAAATGTTGATTCTTTCCTCGTGCGCCGAACTTTGGGCTTGAATCGAAATCCCTCTCCTATTGCCCATCTCGCTTCTGGTTATCTTTCTGTGTTTCCTCCTGATACCGCAACATAAGCGCTCACGTCTTTTGTTTTTCAGCCCTGAGATCAAGTGTCACTCAATGATCTGCATATGGCACATGCCTCTCCTTTGTTTGTTTACTTCCATTGTCGGGTTCCTCCTATAAGGAGACCCCCCCCCCCCCCCCCCGCCTGCCCCCTCCTTGTTGGTAATTACCCCGCAACGTGCTGTGAGACTTTAAACTGGTAGTCAGTTGGGTCAGCATGTGCTTCTTCTTTTGAACAGACCCTAATAAGCCTAAAAAGGAAAAAAAATGAGACAACCTGATTGGTCCAGAGTAATTTGTCAATGTATCGCTATTCTTATTCTTAGACTGTGTTTCATTTCATGTTACCCAAGGGACTTTGAAGAAAGCAATCTTAAAAAAATCTCTTTAAAAAATCGTATTGCCTACCTCAAGGTGTGTATCCGACTTTGCTCATGTCACTGTGTGTGTGTGTGTGTGTGTGTGTGTGCGTTGTGTGTGTGTGTGTGTGTGTGTGTTTGAGATACGCAGGAGGAACGACTGCGCAGAGGTGACGACTTGCGACTGCAGATGGCCATCGAGGAGAGCAAGAGGGAGAAAGCGAAACCAGAAGAGGTAGGTGTGTGTGTGTGTTTGTGTGTGTGTGTGTCGCTCTCAAACATCACTTGCTTGGATGGGAAGGATCTTTTGAATTCACCTTTTTCCTTTGTCTCCACATTCAGTTTTTGGATTATCTGAGGTTTTATTGTTCTTGTTTTGGTTGTAAAGTGTCCTTGAGTGTTTTGAAAGGCGCTTATAAATGAAATGAATTATTATTATTATTATAAATGTTACATATTGGGGTATACACTCAAGTATCTTGAGTGTATATATATATATATTTTTTGTTTCCGAAATGCTGCGTCTTCTCCGTCACACCGAGCGGCTCTCTCCTCACTCCTCGTATCTTGCTGAACGATGATTGCGTTTCTAATCCTTTCTTCAGAGAGTTACGTCACGTGATTGGTTCGCCGATCCATCGTCACTACGCGCCACGTTTGACTTCGTTTTGCCAATCAAACCGAGTTGGGCGGTCCCAAGACCGCCCGCAGTCTCCGCCGCACCACATAGAAGCAAAAAGTTTGGAAAGTGACACATGGCCACATAATCCAACCCGACGTGATATTAACCCGACGGCTCGGCTTGTGGCGAGAGCAAACTGCACCGTCACCCGTGCGTGCCTAAAAAAAATGTGAACGTTTCAGCCGCCAAAAACTCGGCTTGGAACTTTGGGCCAAATAAAAGGCGCCCTTCATCCGCATTTGAGAAACGTAACGGAATCAGCAGCGTGTGTAAAGCGCAAGGGATATTTCATGCAGAGCGCCCTCATGGAGCTGAGTGCCGTGGACCCCTGGGGGCCCCCTCCCGTCACCGCCGCTCCCGTCCCCGCCGTGGGCTCGGCCGGCCCTTCCCCTCCGCCCTCCCTTCCCATCGCCCCTTCGGGACCGTGGGGTACGTCCGCCGCGGACCCCTGGGGCGTAGCCTCGCCCGCCTCCCCGACCAGCTCCGACCCCTGGGCCGGAGGGCCGCCGCCGCCCACCGTAGCCCCTCCTCCGGACCCCTGGGGAGAGACCTCCAACAGAGTGAACAACGTGGACCCCTGGGGAAGCTCAGGTAGGCAACGAGAACGGCTTTGTCCGTCCGTCCGTCCGTGTCCCGACCACGCAAGCGCTCGCGTTGTTCTCATGCCGCCATGTTTTGTCCTTGACTCCTTCTGTGTCAAAAGCAGGGTGCGAATCCCTTTTGTTTCTCTTCCGGGTCGGCTCGCGCGGGCTCATTTAGGGAAGCCGCGAGCTTCTCAAAAAATGAGGGTCAACCAAACGGCCGAGCCTCTGTTTGGGAAAACTTGGCTTGCTGCTTCTTCCCGAATTGTCGATTTGCAAGGGGGACGGCACGATTCTGGCGTCAAAATAAAAAGCTCCAATTTGGTTTGTCCTAAAAAAAAAAAGCCCACGATGGTTATTTTTCCTCATTGCCCGCAGAAAAATCGATTGACAAGGACACTCCGGGCTGTCATGAACAAATCTTTGTCGAAACAAATGATTGCGTTGATGATTTGGCTCGATTTTGGTGGGTCGACTGAACCCGAGTTGCCAAATGTTTTGTTTTTTTCTCCTCCTAAAGTCCAATTGACATGACTCAAAGCTGTTGTGTTAACCCCCCGCCCCCCCTGTAGCCGTGACACCCCCCGGTGTCGACCCCTGGGGCCCTTCAGTGCCACCCAGCACTTCCTCCTCAGGGGGCCCAGTAGACCCCTGGGCGAAGGACGTGCCCGTCCCCGCCTCCGACCCAATCACAGCCGACATCTGGAGTGACTGCGCCAAACACACGAACGGCACAGGTACAGTCACACCCGCGTTTCACACCCGCGTCTTAGACACCCTCCTGTTGCGTTCGTCCAACATTTCATCTCCTTCAGCTCTGCGCCGTTCGATTCTTTTATTTTTATTTTTTTTCCGGCCATCGACTCTGCTCTCTTCGTTTCTTAGGAGAACCCGAGCGACGAGGGTCCTCCGCGGCGGGCTGCAACAGCACAGGCTCGCCCGTGCCCTTTGACCTCTCCTCCATGGGCTCCTCCCTCCCCGTTCGCAAGACTCCGGAGTCTTTCCTTGGGCCCAACGCGGCTCTGGTTGATCTCGACTCGCTGGTGTCGTCCAAGCCCAAACCCAAACAGCCGCCGCCGCCTTCCATCTCCTCGTCGTCGGCGCACAATCCCTTCCTCCAGAACACGGGTGAGCGACAACCACCGGGAAAAGAATTGTTGGACCGCCGCGCTTACCGCTTCTGTCTCGACTTGTTCCGGTGACCCAACTGACCCTTGACCCGGCGTCAAGGTATTTGTTGTAAGATGTTGTCACACTCCGCCCCCCCCCCCTGTTTTTTTGCCTTCAGGCTCCTCCCCAGCACCCAACATGGCCGTGACCCCGGGCAGCGCCATTTCCAGCCGCGGCGTCTCCCCGTCCCCGGCCTCTTCCAACCCTTTCGGCGCGGCCGCGGCCATGACCTCCATCTCGCCTCAGCCCTCGTCGCTGGGCTTGAGCGGCCTTCGCAGCAGCCCCGTGCCTCCCAACCCCTTGCTGGGCGGCGCGCCGCCCCCCGCCATGGGCCCCCCCGTCATGGGCCTGGGTATGATGCAGGCCGGCCCCATGGGCTTGGGCTACGGCGGGCTCTCCCCGATGGCGCCGCCCGGCTCCGCCGTGCTGGGCCCCGGCGGGCTGGCGCCTCCTCAGCTGATTTTGGGCGGGGCCGGCAGAGCGGGAGGAGTGATGGGCGCCGGGGGTGCGGTGGGCGGCGCCGGAACGGCGGGGGCCAGCACCAACCCGTTTCTTCTTTGAGAACGGCCGTTTCAACCTCCTCCGTCGTCACCTGCTGCTCCCTTTTTACTCAACCCGCGATATTTAAAAGAAAATCGGATTTCCGTCTGTCCGCTACGCGTTTCACCGGGGACTCATTTCACCGCATTCATTTCAAGAGGGGGGGTTATTTTCGGGTGGGAGGGGTCCAGAGGGAAATAGATCTATTTATTTTCTCATCCTCCTCTTCCGCGTGAAGCGCACGTCTAACATTGAGAGGGAGGAAAAAGCGGCCGCCGAGGACAAATATCAAACCCCAGGGGGGGGAAACTCTGCCGCCCCTCCCCTCGATAAATGCTGAATCTGTGAGAGCAAATGCGCACCCGAAGAATGATTTTTTTAATAAGCTGCACATGGACTGAAGAAGGAAAGACAAAAAAAAAAAAGTCGTCGGGTACAACGTGGTCAAATCATTTCAGTTAATTTAAGTCTAATTTATTCTACTTTTGTCCACTTTTTGGGAACAATTTAAGGAAAATCAAAATGTGATCATGCCATATATATATCTATAAATAAATGAAATGCTATTTTCCTTATTTCCTAATTTGCTGTGGAAGCTGAATCGCTGCCCCCTTGGCCGAACTGAATGATGTGTGCGAAATGTGACGCAAGGGTGCCAGATGACAAAACGCTTATTTGTGTAAGTCCGAAATATTTCCGATGCCTTTCCGTGTACGTGTTTCACCATCGCCCGCCCCCCCCCCCCCCCCGCCCTTTTCTGTTTTGTCTTGTTTCAGTGACTCACTCAACAGAAGAGATTTGCGGCCGTCGATGATTTGTTTTTTAAAAGTCTAATCTGTATTATTGCTCCGCGATGTTGGAATTTCAAATGAGCTACGATTTGAGGCTCGCACGTTTGACCGCCAATCGGATTTTATTTTTGATCAGCCGCCACATTTCAATCCCGTTTGTACGTCTCCCGAAAAGCTGCACTGCCCCTTGTTTGGGCCTGCTGTGCTGTTGGGGATAGACATTGATAAAATGAATGAGTGGAGTGGAGATGATGATTGCCCCCCCCCCCCCCCCCAAAAAAAGACTTGACAACATGCTCCATGCGATTCTTTTAATTTACACATTTTATATCAACAAGGAAAAAAAAAATCTTATACTGGGTAATTGTGTTGCTTGTGAACATTTACATTTGACAAAATGAAAACGAAATGTATGAAATTGAACAAAAAGCAAAACAGGATGGGGGGGAGGGGGGGGGGCGTTATGCTTGGTTTCATGCTTGTGCTGTACTTCAATGTCTTTCTCCTATTTGCAATTTGTACTGCTGCAGAGTACAATAATGTGACAAGAATAAATGTATATTTTATTTTCCTTGATCCATTTTTTTTTTTTTTTTATCCCATGGTAAAAACCACACCCCCGATGATTATCTGCAGAAGGCATGCGGTACGGAGAAGTTAAGGATCGGGCGTCCAAAGGCTTTGAAAATCGCACTTTCGGACAAGCTGCGCGAGAAAACGGTTGATGGTGTTTGCTGATTTCTCCTTATTCAGACGAGTAGCGAATCCCAGTCAAAGTCGTCCTGGATCTCCTCACTGTTGCTATGGAGACTCTTAAAAGGTGGGCGTGGCCTCGGCGCTACAGCAGGAGGCTGCGGACCACCTGAGACGTACAAACATGTTCACCGTGAGTTTTCTACTCATTGCTGGACTGAGCCCTAACTGGTAAGGTAAGCAGAAAACCTTTTGATTAAAAAACATTTCCGGAAGCAAATTTCCAAAAGGCGCCGTTAACCGGTGGTCTTACCGGCTATGTTTGCAGGCGGGGCGTGCGCAGGTCGATGAAGGTTGAGGCCCTGCGTGTGCAGAGGCCTGCGAGGCAGCGGCGAACCGTTGACGGGGTTGTAGTGGAAGGACGAGGGATGGACGGCGAGATGCGGCGGCTGCGGGGGCTGATTCCCACCCACGGACAGCGGGGAGGGACTCCCCGAGGTCAGCATGCCTTTCTGGGCAAAGAAGCGGTTGAGGGAGTCGCACAGGGAAGTGAAAAGCGCCGGATCCAGGGCCCAGTCGCACAGCTCCGCTTGCCGCATGCTCTCCAGTAAGTCTGACGACGCAAAGCAGAAGGAGAGCGTCGGGGGTCAGAGGTCACGGGGTGAATATCGCTGCTTTGGCGCGCTCGAACCTGGGTGACCGGAGAGGTCGATGTTGGCCCAGTCAAGGTTGCTGGCGATGCGGAAGCTCTCCTTCAGAGAGTCGGTGCTTGTGAACCAGTCGGCCGGAACCGCTACGGAAAACACAAGACGGCAAATTTCGAGATCTTATCGAGTCAATTCATGACATGTAACATGCGACACACTCGGGGCCCTGGTATGAGTAGCCCCTCCCTCACTATATAAGAACTCCACCATCTATTGCATGAGTGGCTATCCTTGCTCGCTATGTCTACGCCCCCCCAAAACGCATCTTTGCCTCGTATATAGTCCACTGCTGGCATGGCCGTGGTAGAGCGCCTCGTTGTCCGCGATTATCCCAGTATGCGTGGACGCTTCCTCCAAGACATTCCACTGCTCATAGGTGTAAATGAGGACCTATTAGGAGACTCACTGTGCTGCGAAAGGCGCACCGTGTCGCCCGGTGGGGCGGGTGGGGCGAGTGGGGCCGCGGTCGCAGGTGGCGCCGGTGCAAGGTGAGGGGACATGGGCAGGAGAGTCGGAGTGTGAAGCGGGGTGATGTCGTTGCTTGGCATGGCCACAGGATCAGCTATTACAAACAAAGAAGTCGTTAGATCGGTCGAAATTGGGCAGTGTAAAATAACGATCGCCGATTAATTGGATGATTAATTAGGAAAAAAAAAACGAAAGAATAAACCAAAACGTTTTGGCTCCTTAAAGGGAAAGTCAGCCCAAAAATGTGTTTGGAATATTAACACTATCAAAACTTAAAGGATGATGGCGTCATGATTCTCTCTGGGGTTTTTTTTGGGGGGGGGGGGGGGGGCGGCTCTCCCTTAGAGATAAGGTGAGAAGCTCGGTCATCCGGGAGGGGCTCAGAGTCGAGCCGCTTCTCCTCCACATCGAGAGGAGCCAGATGAGGTGGCTTGGGCATCTGATTCGGATGCCTCCTGACCGCCTCCCCGGTGAAGTGTTCCGGGCATGTGCCACCGGGAGGAGACCCCGAGGAAGACCCAGGACACGCTGGAGAGACTATGTCACCCAGCTGGCCTGGGAACGACTCGGGATCCCCCGGGGAGAGCTGGAAGAAGTAGCTAGGGAGAGGGAAGTCTGGGCTTCCCTGCTAAAGCTGTTGCCCCCGCAACCCGGCCCCGGATAAGCGGTAGATAATGGATGGATGGATGGGTGGGGGAGGGGGGGCTTACCTTGTGAGCCTCCTCTCTCCCTCATACTCTTAAACAGAGACTTGAACGACGCATATAAGTCGGGTAAATTCATCTCGTCGAAGGTGAATCGCAGCGGCGGTTCCGCCGTGGGCTGTCCCGACCCGCCTGAGTTGGGGGTGCTCACAGGTAAAGCAAAAGGGGAAGGAAAATTGAGAGCCGAGGGGCTCGGTTGAGAGAAAGAAGAGGAAGCGGGAACAAATTCCGCTCCCGAGTGGGCACGGAATGTCGGACAGGCACCACCGGCAGCGGACAGAGGGGGGATAGCGGGGTTAGGGGGTGTGGGCCCGGGTCCGGGGGGGCTATCGATGGGGGTGATGGGAGCTGGCGTGTATGGTTGCTGCAAAGACACAACACGACGTATTAGTACAATGAAAGCCATCAGAGGAAGTGACGCTGACAACCAAAATTGGAATATTTGTTCCATTGAAGTCTATTCATTGATCACCAACAGTCTCTTCTATTCATTCGGCATCGATTCCCCTCAAAGCAGTCTCGTCACGATATCACCACGCTGCTCCTACTTTTTACAACTTTGTTTATTAGGAGGCGGCCCGGTAGTCCAGTGGTTAGCACGTCGGCTTCACAGTGCAGAGGTACCGGGTTCGATTCCAGCTCCGGCCTCCCTGTGTGAAGTTTGCATGTTCTCCCCCGGGCCTGCGTGGGTTTTCTCCGGGTGCTCCGGTTTCCTCCCACATTCCAAAAACATGCGTGGCAGGCTGATTGGACGCTCTAAATTGTCCCTAGGTGTGAGTGTGAGCGTGAATGGTTGTTCGTTTCTGTGTGCCCTGCGATTGGCTGGCAACCGATTCAGGGTGTCCCCCGCCTACTGCCCGGAGACAGCTGGGATAGGCTCCAGCACCCCCCCCCCCCCCCCGCGACCCTAGTGAGGATCAAGCGGTTCGGAAGATGAATGAATGAATGAATGTTTATTATGAAGATGTTAGTGAATGCAATCTAGCCTATCGGTGGCCTCAACTGACACCGTCACTTAACACCACAGCGGCTAATGCTAACACCAGGAAGTCAGCCGCTAATATGGCCGCACACGCTCCATGTTCTCTTCCATGTTGCTGACCAGACCAGACCGGACCGGACCGGACTTGCCTTTCAAAGGTATAAACACATTTAACTATAATTACTGTTGTGTGGAATGTGCTGATAAATGACAGATTATTGTGAATTGGTGGACTTTTTTTTTCCTTTCATTTTGTCCAAACAGATTTTAGCCTCTGTAAATTGTCACGTCACTCTAATCTGCAGCGCTCGCAATTGTAACTTGGACATGCCCGCTTTAACCGATCAGATTTAAAATTCATCCTGGCGCGCCGTCCCTTGACAACAACAACATTTCCGCACCCTCTGAACGAGCCTTCTTTCTGACGCAGATAATTTAAGTTTCGTGGCTGGTATCGGCAGTTTCCACAATACCCGACGATATCTACCCGATACCGAGACCTGGTATCGGTACTGAGCCGTCCCAAGTTTCTTTAATTGTGTCGTGATAGTGGTGGGGATGACCTCAGGTACAGTAAGTCTCCGTGGAAGGGGCGGGGATGAAATGAAGGCTCAGGATGTTGCTTACCTTGCATGGGGGAGGAGAGAGGGAGGCGGGCCGCTGGGGCTGCTGCAGGGACTTTTCATCGCCGTCTTTACGGGAATCTGCACGAGGAGAGGGGCTCCTTGCTGGTTCTTGGGGGGCCTGTCAAATAATAATGTCGCACTAGTGACAACAGACTAACCACCTCACCCGAAAGCAAATTTGCGTCACGTAATTAATGATTCAACCGAACGAAATAAGCGCATGCTAGTCGACTGATTTTGAATGATTGACACACATCCGGCCTTTGCTGCTCCTCGTCCGGGTAGGGGCGTTTCGCGGCCCTGGCTTGACTGGACATCGCAGGGCCGTCCATTGTCCAGTAGGAGCCCTGGGAAAGGCAAAACGTGACATTTTTGACGACTGCGGTGAACATGGATGGGGCGAAATTGTGCAAGCTTCGCAACTAGTTACCTTTCCAGGGTCGTTGTGAGGACGAGGAACTTTCCTGAAGCATTTATTAAGGGACAGATTGTGCCGAATGGAGTTCTGTTCAGAACAACATTATGTCACCATGCAGCCCAGCCAAGAGACAATAATGCAGTGTGTGTGTGTGTGTGTGTGTGTGTGAGAGCAGTCTAAGCAAATATTATGACAAATGAATTCAAGATGCCACTTCTCTCCAAGCGTCGCCTTACTCTTGATTTAGAGATGGAGTTACAAACCCCACCAATAATTATTCATTCATTTTCATTCATCTTCCGAGCCGCTTGATCCTCACTAGAGTCGCGGGGGTGCTGGAGCCTATCCCAGCTGTCTTCGGGCAGTAGGCGGGGGACACCCTGAATCGGTTGCCAGCCAATCGCAGGGCACACAGAAACGAACAACCATTCACACTCACACCTAGGGACAATTTAGAGTGTTCAATCAGCCTGTTACGCATGTTTTTGGAACGTGGGAGGAAACCGGAGCACCCGGAGAAAACCCACGCAGGCCCGGGGAGAACATGCAAACTCCACACAGGGAGGCCGGAGCTGGAATCGAACCCGGTACCTCTGCACTGTGAAGCCGACGTGCTAACCAATGGACTACCGGGCTGCCCTAGAGCAGTTGTTTTATAATTAGCATTTAGTTCAATTGCAAGCTAACACGTACAGTATGTAGTTGTGTAAAATAACTTTGTGACAAAAGCCTCGGATTTTAAAAGCACTGCATCCACATGAAAATACCCGAAAAGTTCCAAGTTTGAAATTATTTAGCAGATAGTGGCCATTGGCCACCTGTGGCCACCACATAGCTCCGCCCCTGGTGCGACGCCTAAATTCAGCTTCCGGAGCGCGGAAGAGAAAAGATACTGGAAGTTCCGCTGCGCGCAGGCCGATTTGTCAGGGTCACACCCTGATTTTAAGGTCACACTTAAGTTGGTGGCAGAATGTCTTCTGACTTGAGCCCAAAGGCGCAAATATTTCATTGCCGTAATGGCGCACCTGGAGCTCTTTGTTATAAAACGCTCATCAGGACGTCCCAAAGAAGAAAACAACCCGAGATGAGAATCAGAGGCGGGGGGTACCTTCCATCCGCGGCCCGTGCGACTGTAGTAAGGGAACGTGTCACTGATCCAAGTGTAGATGTCATTCAGGCTCAGCTTCCTCTCCGGCGCGGCGGTGATGGCCATGGCGATGAGGGTGGCGTAGCTGTGGGGGGGTTTGCCTTTGGCGTTGGCCAGGGAGGGGTCCTGCGCGGAAGCCAACAAGTCGTTCCCCCTCTCTCCTCCTCTGTCCCTCCTCTTCTCCTTTTCTCCTCCTCGCTCGCGACCCGAACGCAGGCTGCTGAGTCCCAGTTGCGGCAGCCAGTCGATGCTAGTGAGGCTGGAGTCCAGGTTGGAGGACATGATGGCAGTCTGCGGACGAATCACTGCTCTCCGTTTCGCGTATTCGGCAAGGAGTGGACTTTGAGTCGCAACTGCATACTTTCACTTCGCCCGAAACGATCCGATCGAGTTCCACTTGACACCCGTACGACCGCTCCGCGACGCGGGGATACGAGTGCTTTGCTTTCCCGTGTGCCACTCGAGGTTCCAAGGCCTTGAAAAAGTGTGACTATTTCATGCTACCACCGCAGTGGGGGATAATTTCAAAAGCGCTAATCCCACCCTCTCACCTTCAGGTCTGCCCCCACGGCATTGCTGTCCCCTCCGGAACTCGAGTCGGGGGGGTAAAAAAAAAAAAAAAAAAGTTTTGTGGAACTTTGTACACAACGAGACCTATCGGGTGAGCTTCCTTTTTCCTTCCCCTCCCTTTTTTCTGCCTGTACATGAATGACGTCAGGCGCTCCGCCCTCCTGAGTGACGCCATTGCCTTTTGACTCCTCCCCTCGCTCCGAGAGCACAGCAGAAGGAAGCGCGGTAAGTCTGCACTGGTTTGGAAACTGCCAGACAAAGTGAAGTAGGCTACGAGATCTCAAGAAACGAACGCACCTTTCCACGATTCCAAACAAATTTGAGAAGAAATTAGGAAAAAAAAGTAAATTAATTTTTAAAATAAAAGTAAAGCAATTTCCAAGATCCTGGGGCTCCAGCGAACAACCGTCAGAGCCAGAATTCACAAATGGAGGGGAGTGAGGTGGGGGTGGGGTGGTGTACGTTACCAGTACAACACAATTGTTCTCCTAGTACACCAAACTGTATGACTTATGAAGACAAAGACGGCACTCAGGAAATGGATGAAAGATCTCCAATGGCTTTCCATATTACTTGCCGTTTCCGAGCACTCAGACAAACAGACGTAGACACTGAATAATGCAGCAGCCTTTTATTGAAGCACTTAGTACGTCGATTGGCTTTGGAAGGTCCTCATAGTTTGCAAATAAGTTGTCTTCTCTTATCTTCTTAAAGCGCACTGAAGTAGGCGAGCAAGCCCGTGTCGGGTGACGGCTGCATCATGAGCTGTTGGATCTGGGGCGAGGGGGTGACACAAAAATGAATCGTTACGGAGATAATTATTCATTCATCCCGTTTGGAGGAAATCAAGACCTGGACGGCACTCCATGTCTTGAATTTCAAGAGAAGGAAGACGGAAGTAATGCCGTTTGGTACCATTGGCCTTGAAGCCTCTCCAGTTGCGCCATAATGCTGCTGCTCACCTCTTGACTGGTTCTTAAATAATTTGTTTGACTTTTTGTTGCGGTATGAATTATTTCTTGCTCCCTGTCCAGCACTTTGCATACACCGGTGGTCGTTTTAAATGTTGTGGCTAGTAAAGTACACGAGAAGCACCTCCTTGAAGTTGGGGTGCTTGGCGCCTTGGACCAGCTGCAGCAGGACGGCCTCGGTGGTGGTGAGGAAGGCGCCGCTCTGCTTCAGGCGGGAGAGGGCAAACAAGCGGTCCGTCTGGCTGCACGGAAAGAAGATACAAGCGCTGAGTTGTGGAAACGCGTCGGACAGCGGCGGGTAAAGCGGCTCACCTCCGCGACGAGACGGCGTCCGACACAATGTGGACCTCGATTCCCTTTTCAAGCAGGTCAAATGTCGTACACTGTGAAGTGAGCAAAGTTGAATCGGACAGAGCTTGCGTTTACTAATCAAGTTGCAACTTGTTTTTTTTTTTTACCGCAATACAAGCGTGCGCTTCGATGCCACACAGGATGGCCTGCTTCGGGTTCCCCAGAGTCTTCATTTCATTCTGCACCTCCTCGATCATCATGGTGAAGGATGTTTTCGCGTGAGCCGTCAAGCCCTCCGCTCCCAGTTCCGGCACCGTGGGGCCCAAACCTTTAGGGTACTGTTCCGTCAGGATGGCGGGGATTCCGAGAACCCGGCTGGCCTACCGGAACGAGGGTCGGATAAGATTGAAGAGGACGTAGGAGAGCGTTTTTTGTTTTTTTTTTAACGGCAAGGCGATGGTCGTAACCTGGAGCAATCTGGAGGCATTGCTGACAATGTTGGTAAACTGAAAGATGTTGGGTCGGAACTTCTCTTGCATGTCGCACAGGAGGAGCACTGCATCCTTGGTGGAGAGCCTGCCGATGCCTGCCACTGTCAACATGTCAACAGCATGTATATGCGGTAGAAGCTTTTCGCAGAGAGAAACTCAATGCTTAGCTTTTTGAAACTCTGAGTTTCCCCCTCCATTTAAGGGTTAACGGGTCCGGGGTTATCACCGAACCTGCTTTCGAAACGGACGCCGGACGTCACAACAAAGCTGCCTCTGCAAGGCCAAGGTGACTTACTGTTGCTGATTAACTTTGAAGCACACTGTTTGAAGTTCCAAATGTTCGAGTGTCCTCAAGTGACACCGCTACCTGTGTTAAAAGGGAAAACGTAACCATGCTAAGAAGAAAGAGCAACTCCCGGTCCAAGTAATCAGAAGACAGAATTAACCCGAACGAGGTATCGTGGCTTATTTATATAAAGAAATAAACGGCAAAAGATCAACAATAACAAACCTGGACAAGCACGCAGCTCGAGGTCGCAAGCAGACGGAAGACTGTTTGTTTTGTGTCCTGTACGCCAAGAGGCGTTCCGTTTGAATGATTGACGTCGTTGTAAACCAATTGAGATCGAAATCGGAAGACGAATCGCCTCGTCGAGGTTCCGGTGGGTGGTAACCAAAAGTCCGGCCGTCGACAAAGATGTCTGACAATGCGGAGTCACCAAACGAGCCGCAGAAAGAGGAGTTACACTCACCTCCTGAAGAGTCGATGGCAAATGAAGAGAAGAAAAAGAGTAAGAAATGATATTTCATACACCCTTGATCATTTGCGGCGATAAACAACTTCTTCCGGGTATGTGACTGACGTTTTTATTGAGGACCAATCAGGGTGCTGCTTTTAAGCGTACTGACCAATGAGGGCGCAGGTTGTTTACGTGTCCTTCCCGTTGTGGAACGAGCTAAAGCTAACGTTGATAAATACAAAATCCTCTCCATTTAGTATTTTCCATCATAATACGCTTGTTCAGTGATAAGGGTGCCTATATTAATTACTCGTTCATTTGCATTGGGGTTTCAAATCCACATGACATTGTAGTTGAAAACCAGTTGCACACTTTGTTTCATTTGTGAGGTGACTTGATTTAAAACATTATACCCGAAAAATCTACTTAAGTACAGTATCAAACTATTTATACTTTGTTGCTCCCCACTGCTGAATCTTTTGACTAGAAAGAAAAGTGACTGACTTCTCCTCTTTTCAATGTGTAGTTGATGTCCTGTTGAAGGCTGTCGGCGACACCCCCATCATGAAAACTAAGAAATGGGCCATGGAGAGGAGCAGGACGGTGCAGTCGCTTTCTCAGTTCATCTCTCGCTTTCTCAAACTGGATGCCAATGAACAACTGGTAAGAGACCACTTTGATAGCCTGCACTTTCCACTGCCGGCCCAGTATCTTCAGAACGGGCAACCCATGACAACACTGGTGCCTGTATTTCTTCACAGTTCATTTACGTTAACCAGTCGTTCGCGCCATCACCGGACCAAGAAGTGGGGGTCCTCTTTGACGTAAGTGCTTGGAAAATTGTGCTCTATAAATACAGTTGAGTTGAGAAGAAAATATTGACTCGATCCAGAGGCCAACAAACACCGTTGTAACATTTGTGTGGGTTTAGGATTTCATTCTGTTAAGTTAATTAAAAAAAAAAGTAAATCGCAGAATTGGTTGCCATGTCTGGCATACAAACAACGTGAACATTATCTTGTTCATGTTTTCAGTTTCGTAGCAGGAGTTAAAGTCACGAGTGTCTTTTTGGAAAAAAAGAGTTACTTGAGGGGTCGGAAAAGTTGATCAATATAGCAATCAAAGTGATCCATTGAAAATAGATTGGGTTAATTCCAGCCATATTTTAAATTATTGGGTACTCGTGCTTGTCCACCGATACTGAAGGCAAAAAAAATCTGACCTTGAGTATGTCGGAAGATTGACACATTGGTGAATCATCATTTGAGTCAGAAAGAGGAATTTTTGTCATTCTCTTGGATTGAATTTCATACATAAAATGCTAACGTTTCAGTACTCTAAATGGTTTAGTACTCCAAAAGTGAATACTCACACTGGTATTGGCATTTGTTTTTAACTTAACTTTTAATTTTTTTTCTGATAGTGAAAGATTAACCCTATTAGCATTCATGAGGTGCAGCAAAACTTCTCAGACTCATTAGTAACAATCCTGAAATGGTTTGAATGCATACCAAAACGCATAAATGAAACATCAGTAGCATTGACCAGCAGAGGGCGCTAGAGGAGTCGATTTCATTATACGTCAAAACTCCAGGAGAGAGAAGACAAACTGTCATGAAAATCGAATTGCTGCTACTTGTTGTCTTGATTGAGAGCGAAAGAACGTTTCTTCTTTCTCTTTCAGTGTTTTGGAAGTGACGGCAAGCTGATTCTGCATTATTGTAAATCTCAAGCTTGGGGTTGATTTCAGTTTCGGCCCTGATTTTGTCCACTTTAAAGGCGACGATAGGGATGTGTGAACATTGTTTTCCACCAACAAGATGCAATCCCTCCCATTAACATCAGAGCTAACACATTTTTGATGTTTCGTGTACATACTGTAAATAAATTCTCAACAATATACCATTTTTTTTAGTTTTGTCTTTATTTTTATGAAAATCAATATTCCAATCACGAATTGTGCATTTTCAACAGAGCTACAACAGAAAATGGAGGGACGATTTTCGATCCCAATTCAAGTGGTTCCCTGACTAAAAGAGCTTACAGCGTAAGAACAAGATTTTGGCTGTAAAAGACCTAAATCACACGGGGGTTAGGGGGGGTAGTTTTTCACCCGAATTAAAAACACATTTCCATTCGGGACTAACTTCAGTTCTTTTGGCATTTGCGTGCAGCATAACAGCAAAATGCCGATGCACCGTGTTTGCTTTGAACTCTCGGTTCATTAAATTGGTCCGAGTATGCTGGCCTCGGAATCCCCCCCCCCCCCCCACGGGTTTTCCATGCGCATTTCTAACAATAAATGAATCCAATTGAAGATTTTTAGTGGTGAAGATGGTCATGGAACCCCCCACCCCCGGCGAAGGCGGCGGCGGTGGTACTGGGCAAGTACAGTAGCGGATGGATTTAGAGGGATTACATGAATCGGGGTGAGTTTGAGCCGACAATTCCCAAGAAAGACAGTCGAGCGCCGTGGACACAAGAAGCCCGACTTGACACGCTTGACCATTGCCCAGGAGGATTATCGAGGGGGGGGGGGGGGGGGTAGCGGAGGCGACGGCTCGAGCGGAGGGTCGCCGATGCTCATGGTCCGGACCGGGGAGCGCAACCATAATAAGCAAAAAGTGTCATCATAAATCCATTGAAGATGGACCCTAGTGAGGATCAAGCGGTTCGGAAGATGAATGAATGAATGAATGAATGAATGAATGAATGAATGAATGAATGGATAAATGTTATTTTTGACTTGAAGGCTCTCGATGAACAAAGATGAGCGAGGACTGTGAGGCTCCTCCACTGCGGCCAACACTTTTCTCATCCGATGTACCTCCTCTCACTGAACTCAAGAAGGACTTTGGTAAGTAATTAACAGCGTGAAGTGAATCGGGCATTTTTTTTTCCTCCACATTTTACGATGCTAGCAAGTACAATCTGACACCAAACGGTTTTCAAACTTGTCACATTGGTCATTGGAAAAACCGCATCTTTGAGACCACGTGTTTTGTGTTGCTCTCATTGCACGGTGATGAGGCGCCGCATATTTTGTGTGGTCGGGATTGACAACATTTTTTGTGATTGTTGCTTTTAAATAGGATTGAGCAGAATAACTTGCAGTGAAAATGAAGACACAGGGGAAAAAAAACCAACAACATTCTGTTTTTTTTTTTGTTTTTTTTTTAATATACGTATTGACGATTAAATCATGGAAAAAATTGGGGGAAAAACCCAACAACATTCTGTTTTTTTTTAATATACGTATTGTCGATTAAATCATGGAACAAAAAGAGGGGGAAAAAACCCAACAACATTCTGCTTTTTTTTTTTTAATATACATATTGTCGATTAAATCATGGAACAAAAAGAGGGGGAAAAACCCAACAACATTCTGTTTTTTTTTTTTTTTAATATACGTATTGACGATTAAATCATGGAAAAAAGTGGGGGAAAAACCCAACAACATTCTGTTTTTTTTTAAAAATATACGTATTGTCGATTAAATCATGGAAAAAAGAGGGGGAAAAAACCCAACAAAATTCTGTTTTTTTTTTAAATTCATGATTTTTTAAATTGTCGATTAAATCATGGAAAAAAATATTGACGTTTCAAAACAGTAGCTTGACCAAAATTGCGATGGCCCCTTCAACCCTAATGTCATCATTTTGTTGTCTTCTTTCATGGCCTCGTAGAGCGTTGCAGTCCAAAATGAACAAGCCAGGCCATGCAGTCTTAATCGGCAGGCGGGGGGGGGGGAGAAAGTAACGAGTGACTCCGAGCGCCCGACGACTATGCGGACATTTTGAAACCCGTTTGTGCTCCATCGCCCTTGGTTGCGTTTCCTTGAGGTGAGACGACACATTGGAAAAGTCGCTGGGCGTCGCCCAAAAGTCGACAAACCGCTCATCTCGCTTTTTGGGCCATGTCGTTTTACAACAGCTGCCCTTCTCGTGGCGGATTTGACAAAGGCCCAGTTAGGTAACAGTGTGAGGAAAGAAAAAAAAAAAATCAATAGTAAGCTTTCCAGGCAAGCCCTCCTCCAGCAGTTTGGCGAACCTTGGAAATCCCCTCTTGTGCATTTTTTTACCTCCATCTGTTTGCCTGCACATGCATCAACTTGACAGCATCTTCCTCCCCCCCCCCCACCCCCTGCCCGCCCTTTTAATCACTCTCCGGCGGTTACGTCACATTCATCTTTGCCGCACGGTTTATTAAACCTGGCAAGCTCCATCACCTCCCGCCAACCGGAAGCATCTGTTCCCCGCGTCCCTCCTCTTTTTTTGCCGCCGCTAGCCGCTCCGCGCCGCATTCGTCTCCCCGGCGCCTTCGGCCATGCCGGAGCGCATGTCGCGGCGCTCGCGCTCGCTGCTCTCCCTGACCTTGACCTCTTTGGCCCTGGCGCTGTCCATCCTGGCCCTGTGCACCTCCTACTGGTGCGAGGGAACCCACAAGGTGGTCAAGCCCCTCTGCCTGTCGCCGGTCAAGATGAAGAACTGCGGGCAGAACAACAGCGAGCCTTACACCACAGGTACTGTCACGCTTGATTTTACAACTCTTGAAAATATCGAGGAGGCTCATCTGCGGGTCTTCCTTGGCATGAACTTTGAGCTTGAGTTTAGCAGCGGGAAGGGGGCGGAAAAAAAAAATAAAATGGAGATTGAAAGTTTTTTTTTTTTTACCCCTAGCTCCCTTTTAATTCTGGATGACTTTAATCTGCGGACACCCCTCACAGGTCTCCGCCGTTGACACATCTGCTCTTTATTTTATTCCCCACCGTATACGCTTAATTCACAAAAGGATTAAGCGCATAAAGGAATTGACTCAGCTCGCCCCCGTACGCCGTGTACATAAAAAAAAAAAAAAAACGACAGGATGTCCTTGTAGCAATGTACAGTGTCGTCTTAATGTCATTGTGACACCTCTCGACCGGATTTATGGACCCTGATGATGAGATTGGCGTTCGGTTAGTATAGGACAGGATTGAATCAACTTTATCATCTCGGAGGGGAAAATCGGTTGTAGGCGCCGCTACGGTGCGGCACTTATACGTACACAAAACGTTACAGCGACAAATTATTCGATGTTCAAACTGCAATACAGTGCTATGCTACTCATACTACGATTATTTTTGTTTTGTTTTGAGATCTCAAAGTGGATTCATCAGTATCGCGTGTTTCGGCTTAGCATGCTAGCAGCGGCACCTTAAAAACCCTCAAAAACCCTCAAAAACCCTCAAAAACCCTCAAAAACCCTCATGAAACAACAAAAAAAGATGGTAACCCGAGAAAAAAATTGCTCAACCAAGGCGTGTCCTCTAATTAGCGTCTTCAAACTTGTAATCAGCCAGTCGGGCTACTTAAAGGGCGACAAGTCGTCACTGTGAGCTTCTGGTGACATAACCTCACAGTGGTTTTGGTGTTTGTAGCACGCTGAACGATGGCCGGAGGAAGCGGAGGAGAGAGAGAGTTGTCCCAGGAGATGAGAAAGAAAAGAGATTGTGAATTTTGAAGATCCGCAGGGCTGGAGGAGGAAGTGGCCGCGGAGTCGGCTCGTCTTTGGAGGCAAACGCTTGCGTGGAAAGCGAGTTCGGAGATGAAAAATATAAAATATCAACGGTGTCGGTGACTCCATCACTGTCATCACCTTAGCGTTGACTGAAAAAAAATTTTTTTTGAAGTTGTTCAACCTAGGTCAGAAAGTGTGGGTTGGGGGGGGGGGGCGTGCATCTGCAAGGACAATAACATTTTTGACTTGCAGTGGCAGCAGTTCATACGCTGATCAAGCTACCGAGAAGCACAAAGTCTCCCCGCCGACGCTTGTCCAACAAGGTGGATCTCGGACTATCCCGGTTGCCAAATTATTCCGATTTGTTTGGATAATTTCGTTGTGGTGCCAACCCTCCTCCATTGGGTCTGTTTCTTCACTTTAGCTCATGTGGAGTTTTTGGCTAGCCGGTTAACGACATTAGCAAAGGCAACGCGTCGTTTTAACAGCGTGTCCGGTCATTATTCTTTCTTTCTTAGCGAGAGCAATAGTAAAAGACGGAAAATTAATTTGTGTGCGGCCGAGTGCTTTTTTTTTTTTTTTTTTTAAATGCCCCAAACTCCCAACAGAATGATCGACTTTTAATCTGTTTCGATAGCATGCCATAAAGTAAAAAATCATGGCTCTCGTGCCCTCATTCTGTCTTTGTTTTTTTTTTTTTTTTTAACTTTGCTTACATTGTCACTTGCTTTTCCAATCCTGAAAAATTTTAGAGCAGTTCAGGAAAAAAAACGATGTGGAGGCTGACGATGACGAGTTGTTGTCCAGTCGTCAGCCGCAATGTCCAAACACCAAAACCCTGTCGTGTCGCGTCCTGTGTGTGTGTGTGTGTGTAAACGTCACCCCGCTGGTGTGCTGTGCCCTTAGAGAGCCCGACCCAAAACCCTTTCAACCGCACGCTGTCTCCAGCCAGACGCGATGAGCTGGCCAAGATCCGCCAGAGGCAGCTGGCCAACGCCGTTCACTACATCTGGGAGACGGGCGAGGACAAGTTTGCCTTTCGATACTTCCACACCGGCTTTTGGGAAAGCTGCGAGAAACACAATGATGGTGAGCAGGGGTGGGGGGGCGGGGGGGGGCGAGATTGACACAGCAACTTAGGGTAATGTGTTTAAATTTTTTTATTTTTTTAAATTTGATAGCCGCTGTGGCATATCTGCTTAGAATTCAAAATGGTGTGTGTGTGTGTGTGTGTGAGGGGGGTGGGTGGGGTGGGGGGGGGGGGTGAAGAGTGGATGAGTGAGAATTTTCTGGCAATGCGAGTGCACGTTTTTGGTACGAGGGACGGATTAGTACAGGGGGTCGGCAACCCGCGGCTCCAGAGCCGCACGCGGCCCTTTGGTGCCGCCCTAGTGGCTCCCTGGAGCATTTTGGGTGGGGTGGGGGGGGAGTGAAAAGTGGATGAGTGAGAATTTTCTGGCAATTCGAGTGCACGTTTTTGGTACGAGGGACGGATTAGTACAGGGGGTCGGCAACCCGCGGCTCCAGAGCCGCACGCGGCCCTTTGGTGCCGCCCTAGTGGCTTCCTGGAGCATTTTCAAAAAATGTTGGAAAATGCCCACCCCTGAATGGTCAGCTTCCCCGGGACTCCTTTTCATTTTCTCCTGACCAACGCTTGCTCTTCTTGGCAGGGGAGAAATGCAGAAGCTTCATCGAGTTGACTCCAGGGGAGACTCAAGGTGAGACGAATGTTTGTTTTCGACACGAGCGAAGCTTGTGGAGTCCTCCCCCCCCCCCCCCCCTCCCTTGATGGTGCTTTGCTGTCCTTTGCGGCAGGTGTGCTTTGGCTGTCGGTCATATCCGAGTTCACGTACATCGGCCTGCTCGGGATGGGCTTCTTGCTCATGTGGCTGGAAGTGTTGTGCGCTCACAAAGAGATGCACTCGCTCAAAATCAGTGCCTACGCTGCCATGTGCACCGTGCTGTCAGGTGAGCAGGAAACAAAAACACGATTTCCTATCCACTTCACCGAGATTGTGGTGAGGAAGAGTTTCATTTTGGGGAATAGTTGTTTTTAAAAAAAAATGTTTTTTTGCATGACCAGGACTAAGTTTCAACAAGTAGAATCGGATATGTTGTTCCACCCATCCATCCATCATCTACCGCTTATCCGGGGCCGGGTCGCGGGGTCAACAGCTTTAGCAGGGAAGCCCAGACTTCCCTCTCCCTAGCTACTTCTTCCAGCTCTCCCCGGGGGATCCCGAGGCGTTCCCAGGCCAGCTGGGTGACATAGTCTCTCCAGCGTGTCCTGGGCCTTCCTCGGGGTCTCCTCCCGGTGGGACATGCCCGGAACACCTCACCGGGGAGGCGTTCAGGAGGCATCCGAATCAGATGCCCAAGCCACCTCATCTGTTGTTTTAAAAAAAAAATTTTTTTTTGCATGACCTGGACAAAGTTCCTACAAGTAGAGTCGGATTTGTTTGTTTGTTTGTTTTTCTGAGTCCCGATATTGATGGCGGGCTGGCTGATTCCAAAGTCAAGTCCATGACAGTCATCCGAATAATGCAACTAGGTTTCATTCATTCATTCATTCATCTTCCGAGCCGCTTGATCCTCACTAGGGTCGCGGGGGGTGCTGGAGCCCATCCCAGCTGTCTTCGGGTAGTAGGCGGGGGACACCCTGAATCGGTTGCCAGCCAATTGCAGGGCACACAGAAACGAACAACCATTCGCACTCACACTCACACTCACACCTAGGGACAATTTAGAGTGTTCAATCAGCCTGCCACGCATATTTTTGGAATGTGGGAGGAAACCGGAGCACCCGGAGAAAACCCACGCAAGCCCGGGGAGAACATGCAAACTCCCCACAGGGAGGCCGGAGCTGGAATCGAACCCGGTACCTCTGCACTGTGAAGCCCACGTGCTAACCGCTGGACTACCGGGCCGCCCACAACTAGCTTTCAGGATTTTTTTTTCTTTCTTTTTATTTATTTCTTCCTCACGTTTTTGCAGGTCTTCTGGGGATGGTGGCCCACATGATGTACACCACCGTGTTCCAGATGACGGTCATTGTGGGGCCCAAAGACTGGAGGCCTCAGACCTGGGACTATGGCTGGTCTTTTGCGTAGGTTTCTGCCAAACGTGCATAAAATGGCTAGATGGCGGCGGGCGGGGGGGGGCATTTTTTTGACCAGGCGTGACAATATTTTCTTTCCAGACTAATGCTTTCAACATGTGCTGCTTGTAGTCTCGCCTGGGTGTCCTTCAGCTGCTGCATGGGCGCCGCCGTGGTGACGCTCAACTCCTACACCAAGACCATCATCGAGCTGCGCCGCAAACAGAGGCTTCGCCTGGAGGAGGCGCGGGCCGTCGCCCGGGCCCCCTGCTACGAGGAGGTGGTCTCCGGCGGGGGCGGCGGGGGCGGGGCGGGGGGCTTCTACTCCGTTAGCGGCCTGCTGCAGTGTCCCGACGGCATGATCGACGTGGCCTGGGCCCCCAACGGCAGCGTGGTGGGCGTGGCCAACGGGGACGTGCCGACGCTGGTTTTAGTGGGAGGCTGCGGGCCGGAGGGCTGCGAAGACTGCGAGCGGGAGATGGACGAGATGGAGGGGCCCGTGGACCGAGTGGACTCGCCTTGCTGAGGGAGAGAGAGAGACCAAGAGACCACCGGCCTCCATCCCTCCAGGAGCTTAAAAACTGAAGCTGGAGCCTCACGAACAAGGTGAAGGAAACTTTGCTCCAACTCGGTCCATGTCACATCCGCCCACAATGACCACGGGCCAGAGTGACATGCGGGGGTGCATGCTCTCTGGGGGGGGTTTCTCAGTGCCTCACGGGAGAAAGGCTCACTCACATGTGTGTGTGTGTACAAACGCAATACGCATTCACCAGACACTTCATTAGGTACACCCACGGAATCGAACGAGAGTCAATCAAGTCCCGTCGATGTTTTGATGGAGCTCCGGTTCAGAACAAAATTTAAAATCAAGAATGATTCTTCTCACTCATCTGACGGGAGCGGCGAGAGAGTGACGGGCACAACAACCGAGGACGGAACGATCCATTCCCGTAGCGCCAACACCCGCAGGGTACGGTCAAAAAGCTCCGTCACCGATTTTGCTTTTACAAAGACGATAAGACAAAGACGACACCGTTCAAATATTGTCAAGCGGTGGTTCAATAAAATCATGGAAAAATAGTTCAAGTCAAAAAATGATTTGTTTCAGCAAGGGTGTCATGTCGGAATTCATCACAGGCTTCATCATGGGGGGGGGGGGGGCGGGGGGTGAGGGGGGTCACCACAAAAGGTTTCTGTTTGATCAATGGCGATATTCTGCACTGGCAATCACACCAACGTGCTCCATTTTACTTTGTCGAGTGGTTGCAGAAAATCAAATCATTTTGGAATCCAGATGATTTTCTTTCATCGCTTGACCAAGTAAAATGGAGTCCATTCAACAACAAAAAAAAAAATTCGGTGCGAGTCATTCATTTGCACGGCGGGTGACGCATTTGAATACACAAATGCGTGTCAAACGTCTCGGATATTCATTCATTTATTCATTCCCGCATATGTTTCGGGACGGGTGTCAAACTCGAGGCCCCGGGGGCCGGATCTGGCCCGCCGCATCATTTTATGTGGCCCGCGAAAGCAAATCAAGCATGTTAAGTTTCATGATGCTTGCTAAAGTCTGTGCCAAATTTTCAAATTGTCCAATGTAATATCACAATAACCGTCATTATTCATTCATTCATTTTCCGTACCGCTTGATCCTCACGAGGGTCGCGGGGGGTGCTGGAGCCTATCCCAGCCGTCTCCGGGCAGTAGGTGGGGGACACCCTGAATCGGTTGCCAGCCAATCGCAGGGCACACAGAGACGAACAACCATTCGCACTCACACTCACACCTAGGGACAATTCAGAGCGTCCAATCAGCCTGCCACGCATGTTTTTGGAATGTGGGAGGAAACTGGAGCACCCGGAGAAAACCCACGCAGGCCCGGCGAGAACGTGCAAACTCCACACAGGGAGGCCGGAGCTGGAATCGAACCCGGTACCTCCGCACTGTGAAGCCGATGTGCTAACCACTGGACTACCGGGCCGCCTAACCGTCATTATTCTTGATTTATTATTTTAAAACGAGTTATTCATCAATTAGTTTTGCGCCGTGCATGTAGTATGTGGAGGGGATTAAACATTTATACGGTTTCCCAAAATTCACCATAACTACAATACGGCCTGCGGCAAAAATGAATTTGCTGCCCTATGTTAAGGAGACAAACGTTTTCTTCCCCCCCTGCCGAGATGCAACGACACGCACTCATCGATCCCAGTCCGACATCGGCGGCTATCTTGCCAACCCGCGGCCGTAGATAGTCCGAGCGTCGATAGACGCTGCGAGATTATCGAGATTTTGAAAAGTCTGCTCTCTGATGTTGAACAGAAGATTACGTGTAAAGCAGTAATCCACAGTTGGACGCAAAGACGGGTGAGGGGAGATGGCTCAACCGTGTCGCGGCGGGTCAGGAGGAAAGTTGGAAAGGAGAGCTGGCACGGGCGCACAAAAAGAAGGTTGGCGTGGCAACGGCGCGGAATATGCTTCCCCTATCGAAAGCTCCCCAAAAAAAAATAAAATGTTCCTCCTACTGTCAAATGAGTGTGGCCAAATTCATCTGAATGTCTCTAGGTTACACATTCGGGATAATCCTGGATTGACCATCTGGGATGAATACAACTGAAAAGCTTCGGCAAGCGCCGCTGCTGTCAGGTACAGTCCAATTCGACTGGATATCGTTGCGCTCGAGATGTCCGCGTGCACGCGTCTATTCCTGAAAAATCGATTGGAAGTATTTCTAAACTGGATTGAAACAGTGACCACACCTTTTTTTTACATTCAGAGTGTTTCTTAAAAAAAAGCTTGCAACTGCTTTTCATGAGTTCAGAATGAACAATTAGAACTGTTCCACGGTGGGTTTTTTTTTTAAAGCATTATTCTCCGCTTTCACTTTGAATTTTGATTGAGAATAAATCGCTTCAAGTCGACATGTATGACAAAAATCTTTAATGTCATATGCTACACTGTATCGTTTCGAGTTACAATACATCAAGAGTAAATTGACTACTTTCGTTTCAATAGCTGTAAAAAAAACAAAAAACAAAAAAACAACGGAGCATATCAGCAAGTCATCAACTTTGACACTGTTATGATATCATAAATTTTTTTATTTTTTATTTATATCATTTCCAAGTTGCGTCGTGAATGACAACACGCATTTCAATATGCGACTCAATGAGAGCTAAAATATGCTTCAAATCAACAGATGGAAAAAAAAAACCACTCGTATCACTCAACAAAATAATAAAAGTTGATGAGAAACGGTCGTTTGAAATGAGCGACAAATAGTTTCTCGTCGACCTCGTCGACACAAATACAGCTCGTCTTGGATCGAGGCCTGAAGCTATCCGATAGTTTGACAATAGCGAAGCTATTCGTTAATTGAGTCAAATTGTTGTGTCGCCACCCTCACGTTCTACTGTCATATCTGTGACGTTGAGCGTGTCGAGCTTTCAGAAAGGAAGGGACTGGTGAGTGACGTGGGTGTCAGTGAATTTGTGTAGAGTTGGCCGGCTGTTAACTGGCTAACCTGTTCGATGCGCTTTCTTTTCCTTGTTAAGTGCTAAATGAAACATTTGCCGTCTTACATGGACTCTCGACGTCCAGATATATATATATATATACAGTATATATATATATATATATATATATATATTTGTAATCAAATTATTTGAGTTAATTGGATTGTTCTTTGCAGCTCAAATTCGGGACACTTGTTTAGCTAACATCATAATTTGGACCCGGTAATTTTTATTACTATATTTATTATTTACTTATTTATATTATTTATTATTTATTATTTACTTTTTTTTTTTTTTTTTTTTTTAGGTTTCAGTCTCCATCATCTCACATTGCTACCCCCGATTTAGAGTAATATTCACGTGACCTTAGTTTTGGCTGTACAAATATGTTTCAGTGCTATGCAATTCTTACTGATGATAATATTCAGGCTCTGCTTTCACAATCTAAATCAAAAAATATATCCGTCACTTATTTTATGTCAACATCTTTGTCTATCCAATTACGGGGTTTTTTTTTTCAGTTAAACACACAAAAATATCAAGTTTAATTCCAGTCAATGTGACATCTGGTTTTATTTTGTGGGACAGTTTTTGGAGTTCAGTTAAATGAAGCCCAAAAATTATTCACATTCTGGCCACTTAATACTCATTTTAAAAAAAAAGTGTATATGCTTTCTATGAACATCTCTAACACAAATCTGAACTCTTTTTAACACTTTCCTCGCGTCATTTCCAAACAAATCATGAATCATTTTGGTTTAAGATGATACAGTATAAGACAAACATGAGAACAAGAAGTAACCCCAAAATATTTACACTTGGGAGGGATGTTAAAAAAAAAAAAAGCCAGGGAGGAAACGGAAGCAGACTTGCCGGCATCGCAAACGCGGCCTTTTCACTGTTTCAGCGGCCCGTAGTGGATGAGCCGCATTGCATTTTCATTCTCAATCACTCCCTTGATGAACTCCCCTTCGGCCAGTCGCTCTGTGAGGCGCAAAAAGTCAAGAGAGAGAGACACGCAAAACAGTTGAGCGCACGTCCAAAAGCACTTGTTTGAGAAATCCGCTCGGATCTTACACGCTTGGCGAAACAAAGGAGTCAGCTGAGGATGGAACAAAGCTGGCACGCACGCCGTCGTGCGCTTTCCCGAGCCCACCGGTGGGATTTATTCCGGTGAAGCAGCTGATTGTCAAATTTAATCTCTGTGCATGTGTGCAAACAGCTGCTGAGGAAAGGTAGCACGCAGATGTTCACAACCCTTCCGAATTGAAGTTTGGCTCTTGGAATTTTATTTATTTATCTTTTTTTTTCAGGGGGTTGGGGGGGTTCTTTCTACAGTCAGAAGTGGCAAAAGTGTACAAATAATTTTCTTTCAAGCGCACACGATGATTCACCGATGTGTCGACTGCTGCAGTGTACTTGCAGTATACTTATATATTATTATTATTATCCATCCATCCATTTTCCGAACCGCTTGATCCTCACTAGGGTCGCGGGGGGTGCTGGAGCCTATCCCAGCTGTCTTCGGGCAGCAGGCGGGGGACACCCTGAATCGGTTGCCAGCCAATCGCAGGGCACACAGAGACGAACAACCATTCGCACTCACACCTAGGGACAATTTAGAGTGTCCAATCAGCACGCATGTCTTTGGAATGTGGGAGGAAACCGGAGCACCCGGAGAAAACCCACGCAGGCCCGGGGAGAACATGCAAACTCCACACAGGGAGGCCGGAGCTGGAATCGAACCCGGTACCTCTGCACTGTGAAGCCGACGTGCTAACCACTGGACTACCGGGCCACCTATTATTATTATTATTATTATTATTATTATTATTATTGTTGTATCATTGGCTGATATCAGCAGCTTCCATTTTCTACTAATACCTTAAACTAAGGCTGGTATCAGCCTAATACCCGGCCGGTGTTGTTGAAATAGTACACATACTCTTGGGGGGTCGTGGAGACTTTGGGCAAATTGGGAGTACAGATTCAACTCTTGTACTTCAGTAAAAGAAGAAAATATTTGCCAGAGGTGGCAAAAGTACTAACACCCTATACTTTGGTATATCCGGTTCCTTTCCCAATGTAAAATGTACCCAGAAATACCAAATGTACTCACATTTTGCACTGAAATAGAAGTAATGCAAATAGCTGTTTGAAAATTACAAGTACCGGTACCTCTTAAGTATCATTAAAAAAATGTACCGGGGGTGGGAAAAGTACACCCACTCTGTATTTAAATAAAAGTGTATAGATACAATACTTCAGAGGATGTCTTGAATGAGATTAATACTGTACATAATGGCTACTTGTGTTGAAATTATCATTCGTTCATTCATTCATCTTCCGTACCGCTTGATCCTCACTAGGGTCGCGGGGGGGGGGTGCTGGAGCCCATCCCAGCTGTCTCCGGGCAGTAGGCGGGGGACACCCTGAATCGGTTGCCAGCCAATCGCAGGGCACGTGTTGAAATTAATAACGGGTAAAATTAGATGTGGTGATCTGCATGCATCGTCGGTGACAAAAGCCCCCCCCCCCCCCCCCCCCCCCGCCGCTCTACTCAATACGTAGAGAAGGATGAAGCAAGTATTTGTCCAAGGCTACGCCGCTTACCGTTGTCCTTCTTTTCAAAGTAGGACCAGAGCTTGTTGGCTCGCTTCTCGGGTGTGTTCTCGTCTTCTGGTAGCTTGCTTTGTTCCTCCTTGGGGATCAGCTTGAAGATGGCCTGAGAGCAGCGATCATCATAGAAAACCGTCGCTCAGCTTTATGCCCGAGTTATGATTTCATCAAACACGGCCAAAAGTCTAATACCCCTCAAATCATAGAACTCGGAATTTGACAAAAGTGCATATACCTTTTCAGTGATCCGGTTAAATATACAATCTTCTATTCTCATTGTTTGATGTTTACTTTGACAGTAGCTCTTTTGTCATGTGATTGGCTAAATAGAGCTCCAGATTGATGTCCACTTGTGTGCCGATGTTGTTGATGGGTTCCATCCTTGTGGCGGGGCAGTATTAAGCGCTGGATTGAGTTGGCTAAATCCCCACTCGGGGACCACGTACCAAAATGCGTCGCCCACCGCTGCCGCGCACAAGCTTCATATCCACTAGCAGTAACGGTCTTTGAGGTCCACTTGGTTCTGTTTGAAACGACATTCAGTGCAAAAACGCAACGCAAACCAGGACGCTGTCAAAGCGCAAGACCCGAGGCCCTTCTTAAGCGCGTCCACGCATGTGTGTGTCCCACTTAGAGAGGAGGAAGCCACATTTAAGACACCTAGATTAACATGGATTAGAGCCAAGACTCCGGCCCACCGCCAAACAGCGAGATCTTCGCTTACTTCCAGCGCTCTCGCCTCCGTCATGGCCCCGTCTTAAGCGCGCCTTCTGTTTATGTCGCATTGGAGTGCGGCGACTTTTCACCCCTTTTGTAGAATGTTAACAGCCAATCGGTAGCTTTGGATGTAAAAACGTACCCATTTCGCCGCCGATGTGATTAAAATATATTTATACATATTTCACATGCAATCCTGATTAGGGTGGGAGTTGAGGGGGCGGCACAATGACGGTCCTTTGACGGATTAAATGACAACAGACGGTGAATGGGGAGGGAAACGCAGATTACTCCAGCGGGACGGACGTTAAACGTGCTAACCGAAAGCTAAAGATTAGAGATTAGGGGGGGGGGGGGGGGGACTGGGGCTCAAGTGGGCTGGCAATTAGCGCTTAAAAGCTGCGCAAAGGGGATCACCACCTTGGAAATGGAAGAAACAAAGCGCCTGCAAGGAATACAAAATGGTCGACAGTGTTAAAATGTTGAATAATTGTACTTTAACTTAAAAAAAAAATCTCTAAAATGTAATCAAGTACAAAAGTTTGACAAAAAAAAATCTATATTACATAATACACGAATGTCCGCATTTTGGGGGGTGTGATGACAATTTGGAACTGTCACATTTTTCTGTCTTTTGGTTGTTCTAGCCAACTTCATGCAGAAAAACATCCGATTATACCTTTTGCGTGTATGACGTGCTTTGATTCGCAAGTTTTCGCGTTTGGTTCCGTGACACGCTTCAAAACATTTGGATCTCAAATCATCTTTCCCCATTGAAACGAATGGAAACCACATGAATCCGTTCCAACCATCCCCAAAACACCCACCAAATGATTCTACCGTGTTTTCATTTTAAGATCTTAGACTGATAAATTGGGCAAAATTTAGCGGCAAGCTAAATTCTGACTGAGGATTGAGGATTGAACTGACAACATGTCCCGCACAACCCAAAAAAAAATGCAAAATGAGTCATTGAGAATTAGCGAAAAATACACCTTACCTGTTTGCTCTTTCGGAATAGACAGAAAATTTTTGAGCGACACACCCGAATGATTTCTACTTGTTTGTAGCCGATAACATAAAACTATTCTTACGCAATCACCTCTGCACAGATCAAGGATTTGAACTTGTGGTTTCACATGTGGTTGTCCCTGACCATCAAATTGTTCCTCGGGTGTCACCCACACAACTAAAATCCAAGATCAATGTGGTCCAACGACGCTCCGATCCGCCTTTTGCTAAGGATAGCCGATTAGTCTTTCGAGTCTACCAGAAGGCGGCCATCTTACCTGGCAGATTTCCGTCACTTCTGTCTTGTTGATGTATCCGTTCTTGTCCACGTCGAAGAGCGAGAAGGCCCACTCCAGCTTCCTGGTGACCTTCCCGCTGGAGGTCATATGCAGGGCGATGATGTACTCCTTGAAGTCCAGCGTGCCGTCGTCATTGGTGTCGAAGGAGCGGAACACGTGGCGGGCGTAGCTCTTGGTGTCGCTATCCGGGAAGAAGCGGGCGTAGATCTGCTCGAACTCCTCGGGCGTGATGCGCCCCGTCGGGCACTGTTTCTGGAAATTCTCGTACCACAGGCCGATCTCGTGCTCGGTAAACTTGGTGCTCAGCTTCAGGTCCTCCAGGATTTCCTTGGACAAGGCGCTACTCGTGCTATTGCCCATGGTTGGATTTGGCAAGCGTCTTAGAACAGAGGCGGCGTTTGAGCCTCTTCCTGATCGCAGGCTTTCACGTCAAGATCCACCGCAGAGATCCCTGTCGGGGATTCAAGTACAGTCCAGATACCAAATTCCACCTGAAAACGTCTAAAACCCAAGAAGCAGAGAGGAGAACTCACCCGCCTGCGTGTACGTCCAGCGTCTCAGTGGCGTAAGAGATAAGTTGGAGGTAAGCAGGGCAAGGGGGGGAAACCATCTCCCAATGTGGGACCAGGATAATTCTGTTAATGCGGGACTTAAGGTGGCTGAGCTTTTGACTGAAATAAACTTCTTTGATGGTGCTGCATGCCTCAAAGGAGCGACTCATTTTTGATGGTGTGCTTTTCCATTGACTCTCCCAATTCTCGACCGTTACCAGATCACGTAGAGTATGTAACGTGAACCTACAATGAATCAAGACGTTTCCCGTTGGAGGCTCTCTTCAGACTGACCACCGACTATCAGAAAAGGCCAAAGTTGACCAGTCTAACCTTTCATCAACTTCACTGCCTCCGTTTGCCTAACCAATAGAACTCTGTCGTATTTGATCTCTGGCCTTTTCAGTCCCGGGCCTAAATGTTGTTTCCCCTGACTGCGATGGAAGCAACCGACAAAAGAAAAAGTTCCGACGTCTGTTAAATGTTCACGTCCAGGCCTTGGTTTGACATTTTAATGACGCTAAATTCAATGCGTTGGATGTTTTTGCTTGACGTCATAAAAAAATATGCTCTGTGAGCCCATCGATTGGATTAGCCGTGCCCTCCCGGTCCCCCTCGATCCACCACTTAGCCAATTAGCATCATCACCAACATACCAGGACTGTCATGGCTAATAGAATTAGCCCCTCTTTAAAAGGAATTAAAAAACGCACCCTGACATTTTACCTCTGACCCAGACCGGATGAAGTTAAAGTAAACGACTGGCGTTCTCATGGGAAATGATCTTGTATATTTGCTTCTCATTCACATATGGAGCCAATTGTTTCATTTTCTAATTGGAATCAGTGACAGCTAGCTAAGGATGGTTTAGAACGATTTTGAAGAAGCCATTAATGAAAGTAATGACAGTCATGCAAAAAAAACAAAACAAAACAAATGGTCCCCAAAATGTCATCTTGGTGGAATTGTGAACCGGCAAACATTTTCTTTAGAATTGCTCAGACCATTTATGTTTTCTACCATTAGCACTAGCAGCTGGTTGTCGCTAGCATGGCTATTAGCACTGTTTATTTTAAGAAATGCTAAACAGTATTCGCGATTAATCCATGGTTTCATTTCTTAACTATGTCTTGTTGCTTCGCAATACATTTATCTTTGTCAGTTTGCGTGAGAGATAGTTGATAGCAATAGCAGGATAGTTGATAGCAATAGCAGGATAGTTGATAGCAATAGCCAGTCGTCACTGTTTATTACAAGTTTATTTTGCCACTGTTTATTTTAAGAGATGTTATAATACAACGAACATTTATTTGGATGACTACATGGATTACTGAACGTCTGAGCCGCGTCTTGTCTCTTGACAACTGGTTTATGTTTGTCAATTTATATTAAACACAAGTAGCAGTGCTAGCTGCTAGTCTGCTAACATTTCTTTTTGGCGCTGTATATTTTAAGTGATGATATTACAGCCAGGGCGGCCCGGTAGTCCAGTGGTTAGCACGTCGGCATCAAAGTGCAGAGGTACCGGGTTCGATTCCAGCTCCGGCCTCCCTGTGTGGAGTTTGCATGTTCTCCCCGGGCCTGCGTGGGTTTTCTCCGGGTGCTCCGGTTTCCTCCCACATTCCAAAAACATGCGTGGCAGGCTGATTGAACACTCTAAATTGTCCCTAGGTGTGAGTGTGAGTGCGAATGGTTGTTCGTTTCTGTGTGCCCTGCGATTGGCTGGCAACCGATTCAGGGTGTTCCCCGCCTACTGCCCGGAGACGGCTGGGATGGATGAATGAATGAATGAATATTACAGCCAAGTTTACTTGGAGGTTAATATACTTCTTAACCATGTTTTGGTCATTTATCATATTTACCTTTGTCTATTTGTGTTAACCACTGTTGTTAGCGATAGCCACCATTTGAACACATTCATTCATTCATCTTCCGAGACGCTTGATCCTCACTAGGGTCGCGGGGGGTGCTGGAGCCTATCCCAGGGACAATTTACTCACAACTCACACCTAGGGACAATTTAGAGTGTTCAATCAGCTTGCCACGCATGTTTTTGGAATGTGGGAGGAAACCGGAGCACCCGGAGAAAACCCACGCAGGCCCGGGGAGAACATGCAAACTCCACACAGGGAGGCCGGAGCTGGAATCGAACCCGGTACCTCTGCACTGTGAAGCCGACGTGCTAACCACTGGACTACCGGGCCGCCCCATTTGAACACACTTTTTGAACATTTCTTTTGGCTGAACTGCTTCCAATTCTGTATCTTAGATTCATTTTAATTCTCCGTCAGTATTCAGCCTTTTTGTGTCAATCCACTTTGCTCATGGGTTCACAATAAATTGCCAAGTGCTGATGGATGTAATCGGTTGACCAGAGCACAACTCGTAACACTTCTTTAGCCAGTTGGACACACTGATTCTTTTTCTGTGTGTGTGTAGCACTGATGGTTTCCATAATTGCGACCTTGTTCAACAGCTTGTAATATCCAAACACAGCTATTCATTTGAGTCCAACACGAACCAAGAGGGCAATTTTTTGCTGAAAAATGACGGGGAAAAAAAACAGCCAAATAGTTAAGGGAGCTGAAACAATGCCTTGGCGGGACACCGCTCCAGCGTTGAGAATGACAGAGCTCAGCGCAGAGGAAGGGAGTAGCTCCAAGATAAATATCACTTAATGGCTCATAATGAGGCCGAATGACAGACGACCATTTCCTGGTGGACGCGAGGAAAGACAGGAACAAACAAAGAAACATCACGCCGACAACAATCTTGACGAGAACGGCCACCATCTTGAGAGGCCTTCACTTTGTGACGCATTTGATAAGGTGACCGCACCGATGCCGCCGTCGCCCATTTCTGCACACGCCGTCCTGGGAGAGAGGCACGGTCACTCGCAGACCCAACTGGGAATATTTTTTTTCCCACCCCGGGACGTTTCTCTCACTACGGTAAGTAAGATTATGCGCTCCCCTTTATTTCTCGGAATCATTACAGCAGGCGGCGGAAGAACGATTGGGCAGGTAGAATGAAAATGAGAACACTGTTTTATAGTTGGATGATTCATAGATTTCCTTTAGCAAGGGCATTGCAAGACATCACCAAGTGGTTATATTCCTCGGCTCTTTAAACTCTACGCTGCTGCTGAGATGACATTTTGAAAGTGGAAAAATTCTGCTTCTCTTTTAGCGTTGCAATTGACCCACTTTAGCCAATCACTCTTCCGTTCAGTATGTACAGTTCAGATTGACTTTTTCCTCATAAATTAAGTCTTTATGATTTTTTTTTCTATCCTCATGAATTAAAATTTATTTCGCACTAAAAATGATTCATCCGCCACTCTAAATGGCCTTTTTTTTTTTTTTTTAAGTGATGGGCCACCCTACTGTAATGTTCAAAATGCATGTTAAATAATCCCAAAGAGTCGAAAATGAGCAAGTAGATCCCAATAAATATTGTTTTTGTTTCATTACTAACCAGCTCATGAAGTACTTGATTTGGTGGATTGCTTGTTCGGAACACATTAATGAGATTAATTTACTTGTTTTTCTATTAGAAATGTAGTTTTGTGGAACCCACAGAAAAAATACGGTGACAAAAAGTCTCTTGATGAGGTAAAAAAAAAATAGGGGAAATACTCTTACTTAGCTGAGAGTTTTGGTTGTCACTTCAGCCTTCGTCACTGCTTTTTTTTTCTCTTCACCCCCCCAAAAAAAGACAATTGTCTGAAAAAAAAGTAACCTAAAACTCAATTTGCTGAGTTGTTCTTACAAATATCTTTAAGTTGGGGGCCAATATAAACTCTCATTTCTTTGTTGTGAAATGCGGGAAAGACAATTTTTACAGCAGCAAAAGTTAAAATATTTTGTTGAATGGCCCAATTTAAAAATGCAGCGATTTTGAGTTCACACAATTTTAAAAAAACATCTTTTTTAGGTAGTTATAACACAGAGGGTGAAGAATCAACATTGTGCAGGCGGAGTGAGAAGTCCCACCATGGAAATCCTTGATGCTTCCACACTATCAGCTTCAGCTGTGACCTATGACCCTAAATCCGAGGCCGTGTCATTGCCGGGAGGCGTGGTCTCTGTGGCGGGCATCGCCGTGGTCACCGGCGGCGTGGAGCTCTCCTGCGGTTCCTGCATGCTGGCTTTCGGCTTTTGGGGCACGCTCATCGGCTTCAGCTGCGTGGGCGTGGGCACCTGGGACCAGCTGAACCACTTCAGCGGGGGAACATCTCACTTACTGGCGCTGGGACTGGTGATCCTGGCCTTCAGTTTTGCCGTGGTCGGGAGCGTGGTGGCCTTCTACATCCTGACGAAGAGGAGGAGGGAGAGGAGGCGCAGCGCCAGGCAGGACGGCAAGGAAGTGCTTGTGGAGGAGAATGCAGTTAAACGGGTCACGGTGTAATTGACAGTCGCGAGAGATTTGGATTTGAGTTCTGTCATTAAAATGGAACGTGTTGTGCTGACACGCCTCCTGACATGCAAATCATTTCCCGTGTGAACTCTTTCGTTCTGTCTTGATGATTGAAGACATATAGGCAGTAGGAGACCTTCAGTTGCATGTCAAGAAACTGTCAATCAGAGTCAATATTTCTCTAATTGACGATGGAAATAAAGTCGAGACATTTAGACAAATACGTTTCGGGAAGCGTATGGCATAGAGTAAAATTGTCTGTTCACGAGTGTCATTTTGGGGGATTTTTTTTTTTTAATGAAAGAACGTCATCATCAGCTAAAAAGGTCAAACTGAGTTTAGTTTTGTTGAACCTCGGGGGGAGGTTGACAAGAGTGTGCAAAGTTATTTCTGAATGTGAACTCTTCACAGTCAGGTATCAGCGCTTGAAGTCAACTCGAGTCACATGACATACCAGGTGGTCACGTGTCAACCTTCAAGTTTCAGGAACTTCTTTTTCCTCCCTCGAAAAAAACGCTGCCGTAAAACCCCGCCCCCTTTCCGCTCCTATTGGATCAAAAGATAAATACTTTAACATGATTGGCTAGATGTAAAAGTAGAAACACGTCAAACCCAAACCCTGCCCCCTTTTTCTAAACTTGCAACTATGGGGGTGAGGGGGGGGGGGTAATTGACAACCCCCTCCCACCCCCCACCAGCGACGAAAAACCCAAACGAAAGTTGACTTTTTTTTAGCGGAGAGGGAGAAGAGGAAAAAGTGAAATAAAACACAGAGGAGTCAAACATTTAAGGTGAGTTTGTCGAGCAAGAACCCGACGGCACCGCTGTGCCTTCTCAGGTGTCTCCTGTCAATCACGTTATTTATTCATACAGCCTGTTTTTCAAAAGTGACACATTTAGCTCTCGGTAGTTAGCCTCTAAGGTACAGTCTACCGAAATGTGCGGCTTTCGCAATACAGTACTGTCATTCCAATACTTGTGCCAGCGTATTGATGATATTGTTACCATCATGTTCGACAGTTTCACACTGTATCGTAACCCTCACAACGGAAGTTGATTGTAATATTTAACAGAACACGAGTTTTTTTTTTCTCCGTGACTAAATGCTGACGAGGCTCAGATAAAATCCTGTCGATTATCCGCAAACTCCTCTAAATCTACGGAATTTCTCTTTTTACGCGAATGGAACAATAGTTCCGTCGCTATAGTTTTGATAACACGTTTGTTTGTGTGTGCAGTTATCGATGTCAACGATGCAAGGTAGATGTATAATTTTTTTGACTGTCCCAAAACGTTTAATGTAAAATGAACGTCCGACGAGCAATCGTGATCAAAATTCACTTGCACATCTCTCCTCTTGCCCACGTCGTCCTCTGAAAACGCCATAAAAATCGTCACCGTATTTCGGATTTTACAAACATTAAACCTTCCTCTACCCACAGAGGTTTTGCTGTCGAGAAAAAGTTTCTTAATGTTAGAAAACGAAAACCAATCGTCACAAAATATCAAGCACCCATTTCTACATACACCCACAACAATATCTGAAAATATAAAAATACTATTTTAGATTTCTTTCGTCTATGGGGGAGCAAAAGCCGTCATGCCCATAAAATCCCAAATGGCGGTTGTTTGATATCGTCAGACGGTTTGTTTGTTTATTGAACATAACATAAAACATATACAGTAATAATTTGACAGAAAATAAGGTAGATAAAAAAGTAAAAGAAAGAAATCAGTCTTCATTCAACACAGTTATTATGTTCAAGGGAGTAGGATGAAGTAAAAAAACGTATCTAGTCCTACCCCGTTATGTGTTTATATGTACTAAATCATTTTTATATCAATCAGAAAAGAAAAAGTAAGAAGAAGTCTCCATTAAGGCTCATACTTTACCCTTAACCATGATATTTTCACAACTTTTGGTTTGTATCGGGATTATATACATCCTCACCCTGGCACTCTTGTGTCAATTTTCTCTTGTATTCATAATGGATATTGCAATACCTTTCTCTATTTATCAACTTAGTTCTGATTTATCATTATATTTAATGTTTATATTTAATGTTTTCCGACATTAAGCCACGTTAAGCCTTTTTACAAGTACATTAACCGCCCCCTTTTTTAATTATTATTTTTTTAAGGTATTTTAGGAATTTCAAGAGTTATTTCAGGTCTCCGGACTAATTTTCATTTATTTTTTTACTTGGATGCACAGTGGCACACAACCTCAACTTTTAGGGGCACAAGTAAAAATTTTAAGGTGTGCACTGTAAATTGAGTTGCAAATTAAATATTCCCTCCACTCATTTGCACAATGTGGCTCATAAATTGGCTAAAATGAGCACAGAATTGTGAGAAAAAAATATCATCAGCAGATTTACTGGTCACACAGGCGCGGGAAGACGAAAAATGTACTTGCATTGTCTCAAGTTTTCGGAGCAAAATGCCACCATTTTGGTTACAGTCTGGAGTCCAAAGTTGTTTATTGTCCATTTTAAAACTAGCTCCAGTTGAATATGTTGTATCATTCTGTTCTATAATACGCACATATTTCAGGACCAAATTATTTCCTTTTTCTTTTTATTTATTTCTAAATTATGCCATTGGAATAAAATATCACCCACGTTGAGTAATGTCTTTTGTTTTTGTTTGCCGGTGAAACACCAGTTCTGAACCGCAACCGATGTTTCACCATCAATTATGTTCTGGGGGTAGGGAAAAAAAAAAAAAAAGGCACGTCCAAGCATGAATGATATTCAGAATTCCCACTCGATAGGCTCCAACCTCCCAAACGGCGCTGAATAAACTTGCCAAAATGGTGACATTTTAATTTTTTACCGATCACCTTTTTTTTTTTTTCTGTGTTCCAGTCCATGAGGACGCCGCCCTTGTCAAGCGCAAGCGGCGCGTGACGTTTGCGGAGGATGGCCGCCGCCCAAGTTTGCGCAACTGTCCCACAGCCCGGATAAATTACGGCGAGTTGTAAAGTCCCGCGCAATTGATGCCGAGTGGGCGTGACGCTTTAAAAAAAAAACGATGGAGTACAGCGAGAGAGTGCTTTGCGGGACGGGGGAAGTGGAGCTGGATCCCAACATTGTCAGCGAGGAGGCCGGAAAGCTGTATTCCGAACTTCAGGTCCCGTTCCCCCCCGTCGTTTTGTTTAGCGTTTCACCGCCTGCCGCCGTTTCGAACCGTCGCTTTTGTTCCATGGCGCAGACGGTTATCGAGACCCACGGCGAGGGTGTGGTGGAGTCCCTGGTGCCCATCTTTGTGTGGGTACTGGAGGCGCTGGCTAGCTGCAAAGCCCGGCTGAGAGAACGAGAGGACGAGGCGGAGAGGGAGAGGGCGGAGCGGGACGGCCTGCTGGAGCGATACCGGACGGAGAAGGCGCAGAGGAAAGAAAGCCAAGAGGTGCGCTCGGATGGGTCGCGCGGTTGCGCTTCCTGAGCTTTGATGTAACGCTGCGGTTTTGGGGGTTTCTCTCCAGAGGTATTTGGAGCTGGATGACCAAATGGAGCAGGAAAGGAGAGCCGTGAGAGCGAGGGAAAAAGAGCGGGAAAGTAGAGAGAGACGCCTGGAGAAGAAAGCCAGGGAGCAGGCGGATCAGCGTGAGTCGCTGCGACCAATCAGTAGGTGTTATTTTCCACCGACAAACACCCGGAAGTCATATTTGCTGTCCTTGCGTTGCAGTGGTGGCCTTGGAGGAGCAGAAGTCGGCCCTGGGGAGGGAACTGAGCGCGCTCAGGCTTGCGCACAACAAGGTCAGGCATAGTGTGCGGCCCCCCGCCCCCCCCCCCCCCTGTCAAAGTGGTTTTGTTGACCCGCTTTCTTGTCCGGCATCCTTCGCATTCTAGTTGGCTCACTCCTATCGGGAACTGCTGGAAAAGAGGAAGGACTCGGAAAGAGATTCACCCCTGAGGTGTTGTGGTGATGTTCTGTTTGACGATCGTAGCGCGCGCGGTTTCTCTCGTGTTGCACTTTTAGTCGCGCTGAGTTTGCATGTTCTCCCCCGGGCCTGCGTGGGTTTTCTCCGGGTGCTCCGGTTTCCTCCCACATTCCAAAAATATGCTTGGCAGGCTGATTGGACGCTCTAAAATTGTCCCTAGGTGTGAGTGTGAGCGTGGATGGTTGTTCGTTTCTGTGTGCCCTGCGATTGGCTGGCAACCGATTCAGGGTGTCCCCCGCCTACTGCCCGAAGACAGCGGCTCGGAAGATGAATGAATGAATGAATAAAAACATAGGGCGGCCCGGTAGTCCAGTGGTTAGCACGTCGGCTTCACAGTGCAGAGGTACCGGGTTCGATTCCAGCTCCGGCCTCCCTGTGTGGAGTTTGCATGTTCTCCCCGGGCCTGCGTGGGTTTTCTCCGGGTGCTCCGGTTTCCTCCCACATTCCAAAAACATGTGTGGCAGGCTGATTGGACGCTCTAAATTGTCCCTAGGTGTGAGTGTGAGTGCGAATGGTTGTTCGTCTATGTGTGCCCTGCGATTGGCTGGCCACCAGTTCAGGGTGTCCCCCGCCTACTGCCCGAAGACAGCTGGGATAGGCTCCAGCACCCCCCGCGACCCTAGTGAGGATCAAGCGGCTCGGAAGATGAATGAATGAATGAATGGTGCGACGGTTTACCTCCACGGGTCGCGCTTGTGTCGCGGTGTTTCGTGAAAAAAAGCTTGCTCATTTGTTTGCTTGTTTTTTTTTGGGGGGGGGGACTCATTCAGGAATCACACGCAGCCCCAAAATGCTGAATTTTCATCCAACCAAGTTTTAGCAGACTCCAGCTCGCAGGTAACTTGACAAAAAAAAAAATTTCTGTACATTTTGAGCCGCCAACTCACGGATGCTGTCTGGCTTGATTTTTAGCAGACAACGCACCCCAACTCCGATACTTTGTGTTTGGAAGATCCGGATGCCAAAGAAGAGAAGACGGCCGATATGATGAAGTCCGCCTCGGATCGCTTCGTCAACGACATCATAAGCTCCACCCCTGAACTGAGACACTTTCACGGCGGCTCGTCGCCGGATACGAGGTAGCTCACCGTGAAAAGCTCGAGATGCCATTTGCTCCGGTGTGTACAAATCCCTTCGGATTTATGTTGTCAGTACCCCAGCAAGACCCGACACGAATGCTCCCGAGACCAGTTTGGAGGATGAGCTCAAGGGGGGCCAAGCGGAAGAACTAACGGGAGGAGCCAAGCTGGAAAAATCCGGGGAGGAGGAGGACGAGTTGGACGAGGACAGCATGGAGTGGGAACTACGCAACACGGACTCGGTTTTTTCCGAGCTGTCGGAGCTAAGTCAGGATTTTGTGGACAGTGTTGACCAAGGGGCCAGCATCCGAGGTAGGCGTTAGCAAAAACTCCTCCCCCTTAAAAACGTGATTTTATCCTGCACATTCCCCCCCCCCCCCCCCCCCTACTGATGAATGGGATTTTGCATGATGGCTGCAGGTATCGTTTTTGCCCGCTCGGGCTCACCATCCTCAGATTCTACCGTAGCATCTGTGACTTTGAATGCGTGTAGCTTTAAAAGGCGGGGCCTGGACTGATGACAAACGTTGGACATTCTGTTTTTTTACGCATTCTTTCCTTTTATTGCGCCTCCTTAGTTCTACATTGGGTCCATGTAGAACAGGGGTGTCCAAACTTTTTGCCAAGGGGGCCAGATTTTATGTGGTAAAATGTCGGGGGTCGCCGACCTTGGCTGACATTCTTTACATTGAACAAAAATATTGTTCAACAAATTTTAGTAAGCCAGTCTGTTTCACATTTCCATTTTTATTTTAATTTCAACAATCTTAAGAATTTCTTTTGGTTCATTTGAAATATGACATATCAGTCAATATAAACACGCAGTGATGTCTTGATAACTCGTGAGTGATGCCCCCTAGTGTCTAAATGCTATTACTCATTTAGTGAATGCTATTACTCATTTAGCCACTAGAGGGAAGCAGTACTCTATGAAACATCACTCACCAGTCTACGAGACCTCAGTCAATGCAACACGTGTTCCATTGCGCCCAACCTGCGGGCCAGACGGCACTGATTTTATGACAGGGGCCGAGGGCCGGATGAAATTCGACCGCGGGCCGGATTTGGCCCCCGGGCCGGACTTTGGACATGCCTGCATTAAGGTCAGCAACTGGTGTGTTGAAGCTTCCCTTTGATTTCTCCCTCGTCTAGGCAGTGCCGACCAGTTTGAGGAGATTCTTTCTCAGTACGAGGAATTGAAACGCACTCAGTGAGTCCCGCCGTCGGGGTTTCCGCTGACCCCTTCGAGTCCACAGACAGGAATCGAATGCGCCACGTGTTCATTTTCTTTTGTCTTTCAGCGAGTCGGTCGACGCGGCCCGGAAGGCTCTGATAAATCGGGTGGTGGAGCTGACGGACGACCGCTCCGCTCTCAAGTCGGAAGTGACCTCTCTGAGGGAAACGGCGGCACGAGTCGAAGGCCGGATGAAGGAGAAAGAGGAGGAACTTAAAAGGTCTCGGTGTGCACTTTATTTCGTGGGCTCCTGTCGCGTTTTATGCTGTACTCGTGTGGTGATTTATTTTTATTTTTTTTTCCTCCTCCCTTTTCTCAGACTCCGAGAAAAACTGGAGACGTTTCAGTCGTCGTATCCTGATGTAAGAACTGTAAAAACGCGCCTTGCCCACCAGGGTGCAGTATATAATAAAGATTTGATGTCACAAATAAGCCGCCGGAATGTTCATAGTTTTTTCACAGAGGATAAAGAATATGCACGTGTGAGTACTGTCATATGATCTCCGAATGTTTTGCTGGAGGTTGTGTTCAATTATCATTTGTTTTGAAGGTCGATAGTTACCGCAACATCGATGCTAGCGACGTTAGCTTATTGATGGCGTTTTGACGCTTGCTAGCGCTCGCAGCTCAACGGGAAGCAAAATAATTGACTGATCAACGGCTTCTATCCGGAAAACAAAACAAAAAAACTCGTCAGAGGTTACACTGAGAAGTCGAGGTACACATTCGGCATCCATCTTTCCATCCAGGCCTCATTAGCCACCTCCATGCGGCACTTCTCTCGCTCGGAAATGGCTCGGGTGGTCATGGAGAAGAACCAGTACAAACAGCGGCTCTTTGAACTGCAGGAGGCAATGAGGCAGAGCCAGACGCTCAGGTAACGCGCCGTTTTCTCCTCTCAGCTCATGTCTGACATTTTTTGACACCGCGTGACTGAAGTCGCCTTTCCCTTTTTTTTTTCCTTCTGGCGTAGGGCCACGAAAGCAGAAAGGCTCTCGGAGGAGAGAAGGTCAAGTGTTTGGGCCAAGTGAGTTTTGTTTTGGGCCGTGAGGTCAAAATGGCCGCCTCGCTTTGGATCGCCGCGGTTATCGATGTCGATTGCTCGTCTGATCTGGGTTTTGTTTTCTTTGAAAGGTTCAATCGCTTTTTTGGCCTGACCAAAGAGCCGTTGATCCTACCTCGCGCCGCTTTCTCATCGGTCGCTCTCCCTCCTCTGCCGCCGCCTCAACAACGACAGGACGTCGGTCGGAGTCAGGCCCAGTAAGCGAGCGTTTTGTGTTTGCGGACATATCGCCCTGTCGTCATGCTACGTTAGGTGCGCGACCTCATCAAATTTGAGAACAAAAATTGACCTCAATCATGCCTCTGCAGAAAGTTGGCATGACGTTTTGATTAGAATTTGAGGTTAATTTTGACAGTTTTTGCAATAAATCAATGATGACTAAAGCAACTATTTCATCATTATATATATATATTCACATTATTCATCATGTTGAGTATTTCATTGTCAGCAATCCAAAATTTGATCAAATCTAGGATTGTTTGTCATTTTACTCCTCTTTTGATGGTATTGTTTACAATAAATGCACTGGGAAATTGTTTTATAAACGACAAAGGGTTCCATTGAACTATTACTCAATCTATTTAAGAGTAAAATGTTTGAAGTGTTTTCTTTCAATCATATTTTGATTTTGTTGTTTGCAATAAATAGATCAATCAATTCCATAAATGGGTTTAGTTGACCAATATTTTTTTTTTTGTTTGACGCCAATGAATCCGTCGAACAATGATTGGATCAAATCAATGAAAACAATGGTCAATGCAATTTTTTCCATTTTCCACATATTTATTTTTGTTCTTGTCTTTAAAAAGGAAGTTTGAGCCAAACTTAAAATGACTAAGGACGGCCCGGTAGTCCAGTGGTTAGCACGTCGGCTTCACAGTGCAGAGGTACCGGGTTCGATTCCAGCTCCGGCCTCCCTGTGTGGAGTTTGCATGTTCTCCCCGGGCCTGCGTGGGTTTTCTCCGGGTGCTCCGGTTTCCTCCCACATTCCAAAAACATGCGTGGCAGGCTGATTGAACACTCTAAATCAGGGGTGTCCAAACTTTTTGCCAAGGGGGCCAGATTTTATGTGGTAAAATGTCGGTGGGCCGACCTTGGCTGACATTCTTTACATTGAGCAACAATATTGTTCAACAAATTTTAGTAAGCCAGTCTGTTTCACATTTCCATTTTTATTTTAATTTCAACAATCTTAAGAATTTCTTTTGGTTCATTTGAAACAGGTATATCACATGCAACTGCTTATTCACTTGACTTTTTCTTAAACAGAAGTCTCCTGAGTGCAAATTGATTGATTTGAAACATAAAATGTATCACCGTGACTTTTCAATAGTCACAAAACCTTTGACTCGAACAACAGGGAAATGAACAAGCAATACACATATCCACAACTACAAGGATCATTTGAAATATGACATATCAGTCAATATAAACACGGAGTGATGTCTTGTTAACTCGTGAGTGATGCCCTCTAGTGTCTAAATGCTATTACTCATTTAGCCACTAGAGGGAAGCAGTACTCTATGAAACATCACTCACCAGTCTACGAGACCTCAGTCAATGCAACACGTGTTCCATTGCGCCCAACCTGCGGGCCAGACGGCACTGATTTTATGACAGGGGCCGAGGGCCGGATGAAATTCGACCGCGGGCCGGATTTGGCCCGCGGGCCGGACTTTGGACATGCCTGCTCTAAATTGTCCGTAGGTGTGAGTTTGAGTGCGAATGGTTGTTCGTCTCTGTGTGCGATTGGCTGGCAACCGATTCAGGGTGTCCCCCGCCTAATGCCTGGAGACAGCTGGGATAGGCTCCAGCACCCCCCGCGACCCCAGTGAGGATCAAGCGGCTCGGAAGATGAATGGATGGATAAAATGACTATAAAATGCCCCCCCCCCCGGTGAGCTACGTTGGCACATGTTTTTCCAGTTCTGACGGCTCCCGTTTGTGGCCAATGCTCCCGCCCCCAGATCATCTGCCACTTCGGTTTTATCACCTCGGGCCAGGAGGAGGGAACTCTACCGGGAAATTCGCTCGCACGTTTGGGGAACGCTCGGAAAGCGTCAGCTGCACGGCTGGAGCGTGCCCCTGGCTAACACTCAGGTAAGGGGAAGGTCCCGCCCTTCTTTTTGGCGCATGTCCTTAATCCTCATTGGCCGTAGGAATCTCAGGAACCGGTCCCGGACCCCCAAGACGTGCCGGTCCTGACGCAGCTTCGACTCCTGGACCAAAGAGACTGCACCGCAAAGGTGAGACGCGTTCATGCAGACAGACGCCGCGCCCGCACAGCCTTTCGACATCAAACGCCGCTTTCTTTTTCAGCTGAACTGCGCGGTGGCCGTCCCGCCGGAGCTCTCGGGGGAGGCCACGGTAAGTTTCTCCTGCTCCTTCATCCCAGCGGTCAACCTTAACGAACAACTTTTCCAAACTCGGTCAGTGCTCCGTGTGGGTAGTTTCTGGCCCCGCCTCCAGCAGTGGCGTCTCAGTGATTGACCCCGCCCGACCCAACACTGTCCTGGATCAGTTCAGCCTCCCCCCCACAGCTCCCGCCCTCTGCATCTGTGCCGTGCCCCCCGTCGGTCAGTGCCCCCGCCCCCTCGCAAACATTCCCCACACAACTTTGTTTAGTTTCTTCCCAGCCGCGCCAGCGTTTTACTGGAAACCGATCGGCGGCGCTAGGCTAGGCTAGGCGGGATTTTCCCTCTGACGCGTTCCTGTTTGTTATGTCAGGGGACTCTCCGGGAACTGTTTGGATTGGAACTCAGGAAGGAAGGTAAACGCATGTCGAACACGCAGCTCTGTGCGGATTCACTTTTTCGACGACATTACAACGCATTTGCTTGCTTTTTTTATTCTTGAATTTTAGCAAGTATAATATAATTATATATATATATATATATATATATATATATATATATATATATATATAATATACATTCATTCATCTTCCGAGCCGCTTGATCCTCACTAGGGTTGTGGGGGGTGCTGGAGCCTATCCCAGCTGTCTCCGGGCAGTAGGCGGGGGACACCCTGAATCGGTTGCCAGCCAATCGCAGGGCACACAGAAACGAACAACCATTCGCGCTCACACTCACACCGAGGGACAATTTAGAGTGTTCAATAAGCCTGCCACGCATGTTTTTGGAATGTGGGAGGAAACTGGAGCACCCGGAGAAAACCCACGCAGGCCCGGGGAGAACATGCAAACTCCACACAGGGAGGCCGGAGCTGGAATCGAACCCGGTACCTCTGCACTGTGAAGCCGACATGCTAACCACTGGACTACCGGGCCGCCTAGCAAATATAATATACAGTGTAACCTCAGAAATAAGACCACCTATGTTACTGCTCAAGGTGGTCTTATTTTCGGGGTGGTCTGATTTCTGAAGTGGCATGCAGTAATGATAATGCAGAAGTAATGTGGCTCACATGCAACAATATACTGTAGCGTCATGTACACACAATGAGTAATAAATGATGGATTGTACATGCAACTGTATTGTACACAAAAGAAATTTAAGCATTTGAATAGTCTATGTATGTATAAGGCAAGAGAAAAAAAACTACATACTGTATATCTTTTTTGGGGGGGGGGTTGGGGAGGGTTGCTTGACTTGTTGCCTTTCGCTAACATTACCCTCTGGTCTACCTGCAGTCAACAAATAATGCGATCGTTTTTTTCTACTCCAGTATAGTGATACATGCAGCCTCTGCAGATAGGGGGCGCTGTCTGCACTCCGTTTCCCTCTCTGAAAGCGTTCATTCACTCAGGTGAGTGCAATTTTTTTTTTTTAGATTACACTTCCCTTGACGTCATCACGCGTTCCTGTCAACATGATGCACTTGACTTTGACAGGTGCTCCCAGGGTCAAGTCATCGCCGGCTTAGGCGACGGAACTTTGGCTTTCTTCTCCAGTAGTTCCGGTAAACCGTCGTCCGTTCTCCGTGATGGACTCGACTACGTTTTCTGCCACGCTTGACTTATTCGAGCGATGTTGTGTGATTTTTGGAGGCGGCTGGAACCTGCAGTCACATTCATTGATGCCGTTGGGCTCCAACCCTGTGCAGCCCATTCGCTGCTGCCTCGCTAAAGGCGGACGCTTGTGGGTCGGCTATTGGAACCGAGTCCACGTGGTCGACGTCAATAGGAGGAAAGTGGAGGTAATTCGTCTCTTCCGAGGCCCGGGGGGGTGACTTGGAATCCACCCCGCCGTGTTCTTTGCCTCGCCAGCACGTTTTTCCCGTCTCGGAGCGCAGCGAGCAGCAAGTTCGCTTCCTGTGTGCCGGAGGAAGTGGCGTTTGGACGTCCTGCAGACTTGACTCCGTCCTCAGGCTGTTTGACTGGTCCACTGGACGCCCGCTACAGGAAGTTGATTTTGCTGCTTTGGTGACCAAATCATTAGGTGGGTGGCGTGCTTTCTTCTCCAGCGGAAACCGCTGAAGTCCAATCTCGCCATCGCCATTTCCCTCGAAAAAGCCGGCGGCCGATAAGGGCTCACGTTAAAACTGTGTGAACTTCATGAGAACTCTTGACCTCGATTTTCAGTGAACCTTTGAAGTTTTTGAAATTCAAGACATTTCCAGGTTTTGATTTCCTCCAAACAGGATGAAAGGCAACAAGTCAAGCAACCCCCCCAAAAAAAGATATATATTATATTTGCCCGGTAGTCCAGTGGTTAGCACGTCGGCTTCACAGTGCAGAGGTACCGGGTTCGATTCCAGCTCCGGCCTACCTGTGTGAGTTTGCATGTTCTCCCCGGGCCTCGTGGGTTTTCTCCGGGTGCTCCGGTTTCCTCCCACATTCCAAAAACATGCGTGGCAGGCTGATTGGACGCTCTAAATTGTCCCTGGGTGTGAGTGTGAGTGCGAATGGTTGTTCGTCTCTGTGTGCCCTGCGATTGGCTGGCAACCGATTCAGGGTGTCCCCCGCCTACTGCCCGGAGACAGCTGGGATAGGCTCCAGCACCCCCTGCGACCCTAGTGAGGATCAAGCGACTCGGAAGATGAATGAATGAGGATGAATGAAAAAGGATGAAAGTGTCCTCCAGGAGAAAGCCTCTTTTTTTGCTTAGCAGGACATAGATCTGACAGTCATCCGGATTGCAATTGGGGGGGGGGGGGAATACACTTTAGACATAAACATAAGTGTATATAACCTGACATTCGAGAAAAGCTGGCAAAAAAAAAAATTAAACGCGTATTAGAATATAATTGTCTTTTGTATATGTTGTAATGTGTTATGTGGAAAGGATACGGATGGAGGTCCCCCACACCCCCAATTTGAAGAGGGCTAATATTTTCGGATTAAGGCTGATGAATCAGTCGGACCGAGCACAGACATCGGAAAATCAATTTATGTGGATTTCTTATTCTTGGAAAAAAATATGGATCGGCGCGCGGACCGCCAGGGTTCCCGTTATGTCTCCCCCTGTTGGTCAATCTTTTCTTTACAGCCCTCTGGACAGGTTCGAACTGGGAAAGTCAATTCTGTGCGTGTCGTGTACATACTTGGCCAAGGATAAATTTGATTCTGATTCTGAGTAACAAAGTCTTTGCACTCGGTTCCTCGTGCCTCTCAATGCGTGTGTGCAGGTCAATCTTTCCTGGAGCTCTCGCCTCTTCAGATCTCCTCTCTGGCCGTCATCTCCAACCGCCTGTGGGTGGGCACGGCGGGCGGTGCCATCGTCTCCATCCCTTTGTCGATAAGTAAGCGTTCAGTGCGACTTCAGACTTTTCATGTCAGACGCTGGAAGGCAGCCATTTTTAATATACCGGTGTATATTTTTTTTGGCTTTCACAGCGTCCGAAGCAGTTTCCATCCCATACTGCTCTGTTGCGACTGCCCAGCTGTGTTACCACGGACACCGACAAGCTGTCCGCTTCATCATTGCTGCACCAGGTCATTAGTTTTTTTTTTTTTTTTTTTAAATGCCGAGGAGTCATGTTGCGGTTTTGGCCTTTTTTAGCTGTTGTGAGCGCTCAGGGCCAGAAAAGATTTCAGTTGCCATGTCAGCCTAATTTGACGAACCGATTCCGAATCAGTATTGCTCGCCAATGCAACTTAAACGTTCGCAACGAGACTGATTCATGAACCAATTCGATTTCAAATTTTCTGCCCTTCCTCAACGACATCAGCATTTTTCTGGCCTCTGTTCAGTTGATGAAAACCAACCCAAAAAACTGTTCCGGTTGACATGCAAAATGCATCTGTTGCGATCTGCATCCAAAATGTTTTCTGCTTTTATCATTTTCTGAGGTCAATTTTGAATTGATGCGGCCGATGTTCATCGCACAGTTCCATATCGTGTCATTGCGATTTTTTTTTGGTGACATTTTTGGTGTCGGCTCAGGTTGTTTGATGTCGACCAGTGGCGGCAACGTTGCGAGCTCTCAGCTCATAATCAGCGGAGGCGAGGGCTACATCAACTTCCGCATCGGTGAGTAGAAGGACTGAAAATATTGCAGTTGTGGCTTTTCCGATTTTTTTTGTTGTTGATTTTTACTCACGTCTGCAGGAGACGACGAGAGCGACGGCTCAGTCGAGTTGTTCCAAGCCACGCCGCAGCGATTCGAGCGCAGTCATATGATCATTTGGCAGAATTCTAGCGTTCCCTTGCCCAGCGCTGCCCTCTGACATGTCCCGGATGCCACCAGACTTTCTCAAATCTTTTCACTCCGCAATCCCCCCAAAAAAATCCCCTCGAGTGCCTTCGTCTCTGCCGTCTCGATGCAAATGTGTCCCACTTGTGTTTCTTGTCCTTCTGCCTTTTTATTTGATAACATATGAGTCACGGTTTGAGTTTCACCGAGATCCACATTTGCCAGTTTGTTGCATTCAAAGTTGATGACTTGTTCCAAATGTTTTGCTTATGAACAGGAACACGTGACCGTAACATTGTTCATTCGTCTGGCGCGTACTGTATATATTTTGTTGTTAACTACGAACTGGAACCAGAGCATCACTTTTCTAAGTACATACATACATATAGATATATATATTTTTTTTTTTCTTCAGTTTTTGGACTCACCGTGCATTGTCAATGAGGTTTACTCGACTTGGAAATACCTCCACACCTCTATAGAATGGAAGCACGTCTCTATTTATTTCTATGATCATGTTTTTCTTTGGAACTTTTGATTGTTTTACCGTTTTAATATCTTCTCCAAAGCGTGTGAGTGTCATGATTATTTTATGCAGTATTTAAATGCAGTTGTGCACATGGCTCCAACATGCTGAGAATAGTTGCAATCTTGTACATTAAAATTACAAATAAGATTTATTCCCAAGCTTCACTTTTGGCTTGTTTTACTTTTAATGACGACGACGACGACAGAATATCATGCAACACGTGTCGGTAGCCTTAAAAAAAAACAGCCACACCCACACATATTGCATTGCAACTGCCATTTGTCCGTGTACACAATGGCCCTCATTTGCCTCGGGCAGCGTGCGGGTGTCTAGGTGGGACTGCTGTGAGTCCGAGGGAGCCGTATCCTCCTGCTCAGGGATCGGGCCAGGCGGTCCACAGCGCCGCCCATGGCGCCCCCCAGCTCCTTGCCGGAGGTCAAGCCCTCAATGTTGCCGCTGTACCACAAGACCCAGCCTGCCAAGGACAGCAGCACCAACAGGGCTCCCGAGTACACCAGGAAATCCCCAAAGTCTCTTCCTCCGATCTCCAGCGGCGCAAAGACGCCCAGCAGCAGGGACGTCACGCCGAGCAGGTCCATCAGCACCGCAAACACCAGGGCCAGCTTGCAGTGGGACAGGCCGTCGTACTTGGGGGCCATTGCTAAGCACGTGGATGGATGGAGGGATCGATCATTCCTTGCGGGAAATTAAATTGTTCACGGTATGTATTTAATTCACACAACCAGTATACACACAAAAAAGTCCTGCAACTGGATGATCATACAGTACATTTAAATCAAATCCCAAAATTAGGAAACAGCGGGTGGGGGGCAAAAATATTTATCTTTGTCACAGGCTTCTTGTAATGCTGGCCACCTTGCCTAAATTCTCACTTGAACAGATTATGAAATTCTACCTCCGAAATGAAATTGTTGTTAAATATAATTTGTTCGATATTTGGTTCAGGGTTATTTATCTTATTACTTATTACTTATTACTGATTCGTCCTACTGTTTATTGTATATGTTAAATCGCTCCATGTACAGCACTTTGTATGCAGCGATGGCTGTTTGAAAGTGCTCTATAAATACTGTTGACTTGACTTGACTTGACTTATCTCTTTTACGAATTCATGTGGAGGGTCAAGAGTGGTTCGTGTATTCTGATCAGTTTGTTATGTCGAACTTTGTGGTTATTAGTGAGATCTTATAAAGCCCCTAAACTCGGACTTTACACATGTATTAACCAAATTTCCATTTCAAAGATTCCTTAATGCTGCTCATCTTGTACCTTTACTTTGTTGGTCGTTTCTATATCATTAAGTGTAAATGTGAAGCTCGTCGCGGTGACAAGTGAATTTGCCTAACGCGATGACTAAAAGCCAACTTATCATCATAATTCGTACAGATGGTGCAAATGTGTTTAAACGGAACAGCAGGCGGAAAAACATGCGGGAACACAGGCTTGGTGTCAAAACGGTCAAAAGTGCCACACCTGTCCTATGAGCTTCAGGTGACAAAATCAGCCCCGGGTCACAACACGGCACAAGCCCGAAATCGTCCAAGATCAACACTTGTGAGAGTAAAACCAACCACACAAACGAGCAACATTTTCGAACTCTTACCTTGAAGTTAACCAGATTTGCCGACTGCGTAATGCGAACGTCTTCACGAATCGTTTCTCACACGGCGAGAACGACTCCGGAGCCACCAGTAAAAACCGAAACATGACACCTCGCCACTTGCTCGACCTGTCGTGACTCACCGGCGCCAACGCAGGCAAATTTGAAAAACAAACATTTTCGCACAACTTGTTATAAGCGAGGCAAAAATAGTTCATACGTCTTACGTTTTATTTCATTTTAGGAACTGAGCGTCAATTTTAGATAATGCAAAAATGATTTTGAAAGCCCCGCCTTTTTTAACCATCGTAACCGGAAATGACGTCGGCCAGCATGCAATTATAATACAGTATTGTTATTGTTAGCTTGTTAGCTAGCGGAGGGGCTCGCGAGATGGCGACATGACAGAGTAATAACGACATCTTATTACATGTCAGTCATAAGCCTATTACCAGCCTTCATCTGGTACGTACCGTACCCACACTGGCACTTTCACAACAGAAATGGGACGATGTATTTCCCGAAAGACAGACTGAAACACTAAAATGGAGAAAAACGTTTTTGGGGTGATTGTTGTTATTTTCACAGCTCGATGGTTGCTAGCCGTTATGACGGGCTGCTTTTGATCAGCTCGTTGGCATATTGCATCACGACTATAAAAACAAACCAAAACGTGTCCTTATATTTGAGTTTCGAGTCATGCATAAAGCGAGAACAAATACTGTAGAATGATAGAAATATAATCTTTCGTAAACAGAACGAGCAGCACTGTTGAAGCCTACAATCATCGGACACTTCATTAAGTACACCTCTGCAATGGAATCTAGTACAAAAGCATCAGAAAATCACTCTTTACTAAATAATACAAAGTTATTGTTTTTTTCTTTTAATAACCCTATTTAAAACTGACATTTTTTTGCCTGTCAACTGCGGATAAATCAAATCAAATACCAGAAACACTTTTCATGTGGATGTCCTGAGACTATACAACTCTTTAAGATGTAACTTACAATCTTCACACATTTTTGAACGAAAATTTGGAACATTTCAATCAAACCTCAGCATTATTTTCCCTGTAAAAGCAGGTTTTATTTGTATTTTTTTACACAGCTCCTGTAATGGATTGCATTCCGCGTGTTCAGGATATGATCACATCATGTAAAATATGTGTTGCTAAAAATAAATGCAAGCCAACAAAAAGAACAATTTAGCTCTAATCAAACATTGTTTCACTTTTCTAGATGTTGGTGATGGAGAACGGAAGCAGGTCTGATGCCGCAGCCACATCCGAGAAGCATTCCGGCACTCCACAGCCGCAGAGTAAGATAATCATCTTCACAATATTGTACACGGTACCTTTGAAATAATTCATTCCTATTCTTTCCCGTCTTTGAAGTTCTAAAAAACGAAGATAGTTATGAAGCAACCATGCCACTGGAGGAGAGCAACGTTGAGCAGCAAGCAGGATTTTTCAACCAAAGTGACCACCATTTTGAAGGTGACTGTCACATCATCATTCCCTATTGAAATGAATGGAAATGCCATGAATCCGTTCCAGCCCCACATTTTGTTGATTTTTGTGTGCTCGCTGTGGCCACCAGGGCTAAGTGTCATTCAGACATCTTCTATATATTATATCATATATATATATATATATATTGCGCGTCGTCCCGCACGCGGTCTGTCCTTCCGTCTGTCCCTTTTCAAAACGTACCTACTTCACCGCGCCGCTGCGCGCCGCCACTGCGCCGCTCAGACAGTGGCTCACTACGATCGCGCGGGCATCTTAGCGAAAAAATGTTGTCTACCCACAAGCATTGCAATGAAATTGTTAGTTATTTAGTAGAGCTAAACATCTCTTTATTTTCGCGATAAGCAATGAAGATGAACAAAAAGTTGAACCAAGCAACAACACTTTTGTGGGCCGAAAGCCCACCTTACCAGCCTTCCGCAGGAACTAGCTGATGAGCCGCCCGGAGGGCTGCGAACTAGCTAGTACAGGATAAAGTAGTAACATAACTAGTTTCAGATAAATATATCAACCAATAAGCTGGCTAAAATGACCGTGATGTCTCAAACAACATCACTTGGCCCCCAAAACTTGACTTAAATAACTTGAGTGGAATGTTATTGATGACGAGAGTGGTGTGGGCAGTACAATAGGTCATGTATGTAATAATCCATTTTTTTAAAATCATTTGAGTAGTTATGGAGGGTTTGAGATGCATTTGGAGTGCTCTGGCCATGTTTGTTTGTTTTTAGAAAATTCCACAAAGCTTGTGACCACTTGTCATGTTGTCGCAGAAAGAATATATTCCTTTCAAAATTGTTGAATGTTTGTCTACATGTGTTTCAGGGGTTGTAACGCCGCAACATCAATGCTTATCGTTGGCTTGTCTATAGCATTTGCATCCTATGTTAGCATTCAGCTTCCTCAGGCAAAGTCATGAGGTTGATTTAAATACATACCATGTCATTCTTTTAGTTATATGTTTAATTTGACCTTCAACTTGTTTTGCCAATGTTCAATCCTTGGCAGAGTCAGCGCCATCTGCTGGCCCATCTCACGTCAGCAGCTCCTACATGGTGATCACCAACCTACGGACACAGCTGCAGATTTCCGTGGAGAAAAACTCCTGGCTTCAGAAAAGAATTGAGGACCTGGAAGAGGAGCGGGACTTTCTGCGGTGCCAGCTCGACTGTTTTATCTCGTCCACAAAGAGTCAGCGCCAGGATCGGGGTCAATACAGTGACGGTAAGGAGAACATTCCAAGTGACAAAATGCCAAATAGTAGTGCTAGGTGTTATGGTTACTCTATAATTATCATTCTTGTCAGTACCAGTGCTTCAAAACTGGCAATAAAATAAATCTTTGCCGTTCCGCGAACAGCATCTATTTGTCTCAACCGGTCCGTGACACAAAATTTTTAAACATTTTTTTTCTTAGTCGCTTTCTGACAAAAGTTTGCACTTTATTTTCCCATTCTCTTCTTTGCTTTCATCACTCAGCTCTACTGTAAAGCCACCCAAATTGTGACAATTTGGCATTTGCAGGGTACGAGTCAAGACGGTTCACTTGGAGGGGAAGGAGAGAGGATGAACGTCCTTCTGGTTCGTCTGAGAACACTTCTATGGAAAGCCACTTGAGCATTCATTCATTCATTCATCTTCCGTACCGCTTGATCCTCACTAGGGTCGCGGGGGGTGCTGGAGCCCATCCCAGCCGTCTCCGGGCAGTAGGCGGGGGACACCCTGAATCGGTTGCCAGCCAATCGCAGGGCACTCAAAGACGAACAACCATTTGCACTCACACTCACACCTAGGGACAATTTTAGAGTGTTCAATCAGCCTGCCACGCATGTTTTTGGAATGTGGGAGGAAACCGGAGCACCCGGAGAAAACCCACGCAGGCCCGGGGAGAACATGCAAACTCCACACAGGGAGGCCGGAGCTGGAATCGAACCCGGTACCTCTGCACTGTGAAGCCCACGTGCTAACCACTGGACTACCGGGCCGCCCTCAAATAGGTTAATATTAAAAAAAAAAAAAAAAGAGCAAACGTGTTTTTGCTGGTGTTGGACTAACTAATATTGACTGATTAAATTGGCCAGACAATTATCGGACCCCCCCTACTCCTAGACCCGACAACAGCTAGTAAGAATAAAATATTATACAATAAAACATTGCCCTCGTTCTACCAGTGGGGCAAATTGTCTCCTTCCAAAGATTTTCAAGAATATTGCAATAAATGCTCAAATGTCCTTCCCTACATTTTTGGGCATGTGTTGCAGTCCTCCCTCAATGACTGGCATCTTCTTCTCATAGAGCAAGAGAAGATGGATTCGCCGCATTTACCCTCTCGCCAATTTATCCAACGCAGGCCCGCAGCGCCACCTACGGCTGCCTCTAAAAACCTCGTCTCCAATCCGGTAAGCAATCAGATGGCCTCCATGAATGCCCTGTTCAACCCGTCAGCCCTCCTGCAAGGCCTCGGCACCGCTTCAGTCAGTGGAGGCGACGCCACCCGTGCCACAAGATCACTGATGAATGAGGCGAACGCCCATCGAAACTTGCGTGCAGGTAATACAAATTGAACAAGGTGCCTATTTTCTAGCCCCCCACCCCTAATGACAAGAAGATTTTTTGTAATGTTTCCTTTCCCACATGTGAGGGCATGACATTAAATGAATATGCTGTAGAAACCCACAGAAAAGTCAGTTGTTTATAAAAACGCCATGCGGCAAAGCATGGCGGATTAGCAATAGCGCCTTTATTGCTAATCCTCTGCATCGCTACCTGAGTTCTTTTCATTCATTCATCAGATTCGCTTACACTCTTGGGGGAGGCGGATGAGTACTTGGAGCATGATGGCTTCCTAGAAGAGGCGGAAATGATATCAGGAGAAGGTGCCATGCAAGATGCCATCGACGGCAACAAACAACATTTAAAGAGAAGGCGGATATTCCGAGGCCTTCGAGAGAGGCAAAGAGGTAAGAAAGGATGATCGCGCTTGATACGGTTTGGTCTATGAATTTTGGTGCACTACCACAGTGGTGTGAAAGTTCCGCTTGAATTGGAAACCTCTCTCACAACAATATGGTATTCTCCATTATTGTGAAATTCCAGACATTTCGAGTCTTTATTCACCGCACTGCAACACCGCATATTTGTCGTTCGGGAATTCACAAATTCACGGAATTGCCGAAAATCTCGTCAATTTGCTGTTTTGGTGGTTTGGCCAAAGTCATTAAAATATCAAATATATTATATATAAAATTACTTTGGCGCCATCTGGTGGAATGCTATTGTTTTTTTTTTTGTATGTCCAATTCATGAATAGTGTTTTTTTTTGTCTGCGTTTTAATTACCCTGTTTTGTTGGTGTTCTTTGAATGCATCGCCTGTACAAAGTCAAAGTAGCTTTCATTGTCTACTGTGCCGTTAAAAATGGTCTCGATTCCCTTCCATTTACTCTGCGTGAAAGGATGAATTTGATGACTTCAAACTGTTTGTGTAAAGGGCTAGTGCAAGCGTTTGTTAGCTTGTGTGCGATGTCACATCAGTTTCCGCGAGCATTATTATTATTATTATTTATGCTAGTATGCTAACTAATACTGACAAGTACTTTACCTCCATCACATGGAATATATGCAATTACAAACGATGGAGGATTTGAGGATTTTCGCTCTTCACAACAGGGCTCAGATCATGTCCCTGTGCATTGCAGAGATTCACCAAAATCTGAAATGTAACATAGGAGTCAGGAACTGTCTATATTATATTATGTGCTTTGGACTACACCATGTGAAGAAGAGACAAGTGACAAGTAGCAAATAGGACAGAAGGAACCACGACAGGACAGGATAGGACAGCCTCTGAAGTTCAAGATGAAAGTTGACACTTGTTGCGCATCGTGATTGTTTTATTTCAAATCAATGCTGGTGGAATACAAAAGAAAATACTCCTGTAGACTCCCTTTTGACTTGCTTTAATGAACTCTCTTCTTCTGTTCCGTACTTCAGTAAAAGACGCTGCCGGAGTGCTTTTCCGCTACAAGAAGATCCTCCTCACATACCAACGACTAAAAAACATGTCCAAGGCATTTCAAATTCACGGTGTGGACCGCAACACGGTGGCCTCCACCACACCCATCGCCGAGCTGCTGCTGGTGGCTCCCGAGAAGGTAACCGTGGTGGGAGAGTTTGACCCGTCTAAAGAGAAGCTGCTGGACTACGCTCGACGCTGCTACACGGCGTTGGACGAGGAGACGCGGTGCAGGGTGCAAGCCCTGAAGAAGAACAACCTGCTCCTGCCCATTTCCTACAGGTTCAGACACTGACACAAGAAACCAGGTTAACGACAGGAGGGGTTGATGGAAGGACGTCCGCAGGCACGGAGAAGTATTTTGTTCTCTTAGGGCTTGATTTACTGAAGCCCGCCGCGCACCGAACAATAACAAAATATTGAATGCCTCTTCCACTGACACTTCCAATTACATCACTTCAATTTACACTTGTGGCACTCTCCCCAATTTTTCCATGATGGGACCATCAAAGCATTTAGCACCCGCTTTCTGGGATCTCGGTAAATCAGGCCCTTGCCATGGTAAAACTGCTTTGTGATTATTTATTGTAATTATTTTTTAACGTGTGCCATAAACATGTGACTCGTAGGGCCTTGTTTTCATGTGCAAGGTGCCCTCTAACTGGACGCACGGAGTTTTCTTTCTTTTGACATTTTCGTACACGGCCGTAGAGGCGTCAGCTTTACGGCCACAGAGGGTCTTCGAAAATAGAGTCTGTTGTGTCATCTTCTGTCTGAAGTGGATATCTTTTTCCGTAAATTCCACGACCTCCATGTGTGATGTAAAAATAAAAGCTTAAAATAAATAAGTGTGGATGGCCTTTGTCATCCACGTAAAAATAATGTATACATCTTTAAAAAAAATCGAATGTGTGATACAGTTGAAATCATTCCCATTACAATTTCTTTTACTAACGATATTGACTTTAATAAAAATTAAACAATACGTAGTGTATGATTTTCTTGTTTATTTTAATGCCAAATGGCCTTCATAAGACTAACAGGAGCATTTCTTAAAGGCATCACACTTGGCGCAATATGCTCAGGCCATCACGGTGAAGCTAATAGGGTGACGTTCAGATTAACCCAATTCGTAGAAAAAAAGCCATAACGTTAACAAACAGAAAAGACTGACTTTCTTTGGAGTTTATTCCGAAAATAAAATAAACTCCAAATAAAATGCCAAAAGAAGAGTTGACCGCCATTTTCCGGAAACCCATTCATCAGCTTCCGGTGTTGAGGAGGACCAGGGAGACGGAGGGAGAAAGAAAAGCGAGCATACTGTTTTCTTCATACTCTTCGCCGACCTCCAAACCCAACAAGGCGTGCGCCTTTTGGAATTCGAAGGCGGCCGACTTATCTTTCGGGTCGGCCAATTCACCGCGGAAGTTTGTTTTTGGCGTGCAGTTGAATTGTCCCCATTCATTCCGTTGTCTGTGCTAGCACGCTAGGCTAAGCTAAGCTATTTTAGAGTCTGCTGCGCCAGGCCTTTTTTTCCCCTCCTGCTGGACTTTGTTACTAGCTCGTTTTGCTAACCCACGTTATTTTTCCTCCGATGACTTTCCCCCTCATCTGGGAAATAAAACCCACTGCTCTTTTCTGTGCTAATCAGAATCTAGTAAATCTATAGTGGGTTTCCAGTCGTCGCTAAATTCCGCGTGCAACCTTTTTTTTTGGGAGGGGGGGCGGTTTTGAGGTGCACTTTTTCAAGCGAATAACGCAGACCCGCGGAAAGACGCCGAAGCTTGCAGAGATGTCAGACTTCGACGAATTTGAACGGCAGCTGTCTGAAAACAAGCAAGGTGAGCGACGCACGCGTTCGGGCCGCGCTATGAATCTGCCGATGCCGTTGAGTCGTCTTGCCGCCATGTCGCTAAGCTACTCGGGCTCGGTCTACTTGCTGGAAGGTAAGGGCATCACAGTCGCTCGCCGGAGACTCAAAATGGGACCGCTTGCCAGTGTTGCAGCGGATCGACTTTTAAGAGCGTTGCGTTTTTTTTTCAGCAAGTGAATTCAACCGATTCATAATGGAGGGAACACGGTCATTAAAACATTTCGTTTGTCGCCGATTCGCGGCTCACGCTGTACTCGAGTGGGAGTGCAGACACTTGGCTAAAAAGTCATATTCACCGCCTTTTGATTGAAAGTGCGCAAATTTACAATCCCTGTAATATTGAAATGGTAAATACACATTGGAAAGTTCGTTTTTAAGATGTCACTTTTAATAATTAACGCTATTCGGTCACGTGAAGATACCCACCATGAGAATGATTTCTCACAATAAATACAAGGTAGAAAAGTGATGGCATCAATATGCAAGAAAAAAAATCTCCCAATCTCTATGTGATTTAAAAGAACGTCAACAACCTTCCTAGAAAATAACAAGATCCCATCACAGGTGTGCTGATTTTAACACAAGCCAACAGGCAAATCCTGTTTTGGTGGTCTTGGTCTCCAGTTAAAAGAAATAAAACAAATTCAACTTTGGCTCTGGCCCTGGCGTTTATGCTCTCAATAGCGTGTCCCCATAGCTTTGCTAACATTTCATTGATGGTGCCGTAACATGTTAGTCTGAAGCCGTTGTGTTGGCCTCTTTAACAATAAAAACAATATGTTGTACGAATTTGCCTTTTAGAAACATTGCAAACAATCGCATAATTCCCTTTGTCATTTTTAACTCAATGTCAAAATAGCAATAGAAATGACCAGTGTGCTGATCAACAAAAGACATATATTTTTCTTCTTTGTGCAGATTCTCAGTTTACAGGTTATGGTAATGGTCATTCAGAAAGCAACAATTAGCTCAGGATTACTTGACGCTGTTCTTTTTTGCGCCTCTAAAATGTGACTGAACCGTCATATTTTTCGAAGCTTCATCGCACAATCGTCAAAACAATTGATCTGCTTTCACCATCCATCCTTTTTGTGGTCCAGCTGAGCGGGACAAGGAGAACCGGCATCACCGCCGCTCCGGCTCCCGTAGCCGCAGCCGAGACAGGAAGAGGCGAAGCCGAGACGGGGACCGACGTAGCCGGGATCGCCGTGGTGACAGTAAGGATCGCAGACACAGACGCAGGTGCGTAGCCCCCCCTTTGTCTTCATCCACGAGTGGGCCGGCACGCTGGGAACATCCGTCGCAGCCCATAAACGCCAGCCAGTCTTTTCTGTCGTTTGAGGTTTTGCTCCTTTTGATTTGATTAAGCGTATCAATATGCCTCCTTCACACCTTGTCTGCCTTGGCGTCTTTCTCTCACTTCCTCTTCTGGGAAAGAAGCGATTTTACACATGACGGGAGACTCAGTTGTTGATGGCATTAAGCGCTCTCCACATCCATGCATCCTGTCATTTTCAATTTGGGATTTTGCATCTTCATTAAATGCAGCATCTGCTATTTTTAATTCACACCTGCAAATTCCTTCTGCCCATCTAATGGGCTTTATTTGCCGGGGGCGGGGGGTGTCTTTGTGAAGTGAATCACCGCAACGCTTGTGAAACATGACACCTATTACTACACTTTGTTTAAAAAAAATGTGGACTGCACTCGGGATACATGCTCACTTCACCCCAAATAAAGAATTTCCCGTTGACCAATCAGCAGGCTTCAGTGAGTGTGATGTCACCCAATTTTGCCCACATTTTGGCCTCCTTCAAATGGGGAGGGGTGTGTAAATGCACCCCATTGGCCACTCCTGATTTAGTTTTCAGAATATTTTCTTCTTGATGTTAAAATGGTAGCCCGAGTTACATCTGTTGATATTTTCTCCCCCCTTCGCTGTTTGTCTTTTATTTTTTTTAATTAATCACCAGGCTCAACCAGATCTCTGTGTAATAATCTTAAAAATGATGTCAGTGAAAAACAAACTAAAAATGGATTAGTAGTGAGTCGGCCAACTTTGGGCACATCTGCATCAAAGCATCCAGGCGCTCTCAATTCCTGACCCAACCTGTCCTAAGAAATCCCGCCAGTCGTGTCGGGCCGTGACTCCCTAGAAAATTTCGAAGCGGGACTGTTAGAGAATCATTTTGTGAAATCCCTCCAATGTCATTTCAGCTCACCACCGAGCTACCCACAAGACAATACTGCAAGGTAATACAGCAAATTGAACACAAAGCTGCTCTGTTGTGCCACAATCTCATGTCCCCCCGCCCACGAAAGTACAAAAAAACTGACTTGTGTGCGATTTTTAAAGGTATTTTTGTTTTGACATGAACGCCTCCAGATTGTGGCGTTTGTGTTTTGGATGGACTTTTGTTTTTTTTTCCCCCTCGCAACCTAATTTGGAGTCTCTTGTGTGTATCCCACAGCCGTTCCCCGCACCGCGAGAAGAAGAAGATCAAGGTGAAGAAATACTGGGATGTGCCACCACCTGGTTTTGAAAACATCAGCCCCATGCAGTACAAAGCCATGCAAGGTAGCGCCCTTTTTACTTGCTCGGGAGTGCCCGTGCTTGTGTGCGTTTGTTTGTCAAAAGTCTGCAGAGGTGCCTTGGCTTGAAAGTTGAGTTCATTCCCCGACTTTGCCTGTAGCTCAAATCATTCCTATTTCAAATCGAGCTCGAGCCTTATTGAAATGAAGGGAAATGCCATGACATGCCAGTCTCGCCGACGACACGAGAGCTTTTAAGATAAGATAAGATATCCTTTATTCGTCCCACAAAGGGGAAATTTACAGCCTCCAGCAGCAAGAATATGTAGAAAGAAAAAAAATTGTTTTTGATTCTTTTTAAAAGGGGGAAACATTTTTCTTTGGCTAATTTTTGCCTGTTTTGTGATTTTAATTTTTGGACACATTGCAACATAAGATGGTGACATTCACCACCCAAAAAAAGCCACATTTTTGCAGAGGTTTCTCTTTTGTAAAATTAAACAAATATAATGGGACAAAGCGTTATAAAATAGAGAAATGTTCTCCCCTAAAACTTGTATTGTTGTAGTTAGAGGACCCAAAAATGGCATCTTTTCCTTTTTTTCTGTCAGTTTTTCATTAATTGTGCTCCTCCTTCGAGTCTGTGGGGGGGGGGGTGCTCACACAAAATACAAGTTAGCAGTACTGTGTCACATTGTCGTGAAGTTCACCGCCATCATCTAGTGGGGCGTGCCTCAAAAGTCACTTACACAGTATGTCACAGTTTTGGCAGCAAAACAAAGTCAATCAATCGCCCAGCAAGTCAAGCCAGCAGCGCAAGTACGTATGTCAGGGGTGTCCAAACTTTTTGCCAAGGGGGCCAGATTTTATGTGGTAAAATGTCGGGGGGCCGACCTTGGCTGACATTCTTTACATTGAACAACAATATTGTTCAACAAATTTTAGTAAGCCAGTCTGTTTCACATTTCCATTTTTATTTTATTTTCAACAATCTTAAGAATTTCTTTTGGTTCATTTGAAACGGGTATATCACATGCAACTGCTTATTCACTTGACTTTTTCTTAAACAGAAGTCTCCTGAGTGCAAATGGATTGATTTGAAACATAAAATGTATCACCGTGACTTTTCAATAGTCGCAAAACCTTTGACTCGAACAACAGGGAAATGAACAAGCAATACACATATCCACAACTGCAAGGATCATTTGAAATATGACATATCAGTCAATATAAACACGGAGTGATGTCTTGTTAACTCGTGAGTGATGCCCTCTAGTGTCTAAATGCTATTACTCATTTAGTGAATGCTATTACTCATTTAGCCACTAGAGGGAAGCAGTACTCTATGAAACATCACTCACCAGTCTATGAGACCTCAGTCAATGCAACACGTGTTCCATTGCGCCCAACTTGCGGGCCAGACGGCACTGATTTTATGACGGGGGCAGAGGGCCGGATGAAATTCGGCCGAGGGCCGGATTTGGCCCGCGGGCCGGACTTTGGACATGCCTGACGTATGTTTAGCAAGCTTACCGATGTGCTTTGCATCCACAGCTGCGGGCCAAATTCCAGCCACGGCACTCTTGCCCACCATGACTCCGGACGGCCTGGCCGTCACTCCCACCCCCGTGCCCGTCGTGGGCAGCCAGATGACCCGACAGGCTCGCAGGCTCTATGTGGGAAACATCCCCTTCGGGATCACTGAGGTGCCACACGCGAAGCAGCGTCGAAGCGTTGCGTCCACTCTTTGACACCATGGGACGCGTGTGTGTGATTTTCTTCCGCTCTTCTCGTTCCCCAGGAGTCGATGATGGACTTCTTTAACGCTCAGATGCGTTTGGGTGGTCTTACTCAGGCCCCGGGAAATCCCGTGCTTGCTGTGCAGATTAACCAAGATAAGAATTTTGCCTTCCTTGAGGTGGGTCGTCTCTTGCCGTCGCTCACGCGTGTCTTTAAAAGTGAACCCGGACTGACGCCCGATTTCCTTTCCAGTTTCGCTCAGTGGATGAGACGACACAGGCAATGGCTTTTGATGGAATCATCTTTCAAGGCCAGAGCCTGAAAATTCGCCGTCCACACGATTACCAGCCACTGCCGGGCATGAGCGAGAACCCCAGTGTCTATGTGCCTGGTACACAGACAATTAATGGTTTTTACTATTACTACTCCTGTTGGCATCATTCATACACCATTTGCGTAAATATATATATGGGAGCTGGCACTGTTTGCTGTCCTCAAAGGTCTTGTTGTCAACACAGGAGTGGTATCCACAGTGGTGCCCGACTCAGCCCACAAGCTGTTCATCGGCGGGCTGCCCAACTACCTGAATGACGACCAGGTTAGTGGGCGGGCCCTAAAGCGGCCGACCTCCGTGGAAATCTGTTTTTGGAGCGTTTGTTGGCTATCCGGCGCTCGGGAGGTCCCCGTCGTCCGACGCTCTTTGCGCTTTGAAATGCTCAGTGGCATCGGATTCCGTACCCGGTCGCTCGATGGGTGTTATTGTGAAGTCTGTGTTTTCCGTTGCCCAGGTGAAGGAGCTGTTGACGTCCTTTGGGCCCCTGAAGGCCTTCAACCTGGTGAAGGACAGCGCAACAGGCCTGTCCAAAGGATACGCCTTCTGCGAATACGTCGACGTCAACCTCAATGACCAGGTAGCCAACGAGCGCCGCGCAAACCCTAAAAGGGTGTGGCGGGGGTTGCGCTACGCGTGGTGGCGACCGGACCGCTTTCAAGGCGTCCCTTTGTTGCAGGCGATCGCCGGGCTCAATGGCATGCAGCTGGGAGACAAGAAGCTCCTGGTGCAGCGAGCCAGCGTGGGATCTAAGAACGCCACTCTGGTATGTGGCAAGAGCCGGTTGGGTGGAGGCATGCGTGTATTCATTCATTCATTCAGTATTCCGGAGCCTGATGCCGTTTGCAGTTCCCTGTCGAGCCTTGCATTTAATGAGTGAACAGCTGCAAAAGATACGTCGTCATCATTGGGATTTTCCATCTTCAATGTTGGATCATTCGAGCCTCTCAACCAGAAGCAAAGTCAAATTTGGCTGAACAAATTCATTGGAACCAAATATTTACCCTCTACAGTGAAATGTTGCCAAAGTCTTGTAGTCGGAAAGTAGCAAGTAATGTAAAGAATAATACCTCTCGACTGAGAGAGACCATTGTCTTTGTATTTTGGGGACACGGCAGTTATTTTTTTAGGCTAATGTAAGGCGAGTTTAAATTATTAAATTTGCTGTCAGTTTGTCACGTATTTTCCGTTCAAGCTATGAACACCATTAAAAAAAAAATTCAAAATGAATAAACGAATCTATTCGCACATGATTTTAAAAAGTCAATAACGCCATATCAATATATAAAACATCCATCCATCCAAAATGTTTCACGCAAATGAGCAATTAGAAAGACAGCCGCCTTCCCATTTGTGTTTTTGGAGCACCTTGTAACAGTTTTTTGGGGTTTTTTTTGTATGTGTGCTTGTTGTTGCAGACCAGCATCAACCAGACCCCCGTCACGCTGCAGGTGCCGGGCCTGAACAGCACCGTGACTCAAATGGGCGGCCTGCCCACCGAGGTGCTGTGCCTGATGAACATGGTTGCGCCCGAGGACCTGGTGGACGATGAAGAGTACGAGGAGATCGTGGAAGACGTCCGGGACGAGTGCAGCAAGTACGGCCAAGTCAAGAGCATCGAGATCCCGCGGCCCGTCGACGGCCTGGAAGTGCCCGGCACCGGGAAGGTGAGACCGGACCCCTTGCTCCACCCCCGTTGTTGCTACAAATTTACACTCAACACGCCGTCAAACATCCGTATTGAACCTTTAAGAGCCAGACTTTATTTTTGCCACTTGCTGGTTTGTACCCGTTAATTCCCATGTCAAAGTTTCCAAGTTAGAAAATGTCAAAAAGTGCCACTTCCATTCAAACGATCGCGTTGTCTCCCTGCAGATCTTTGTGGAGTTCATGTCGGTGTTCGACTCCCAGAAAGCCATGCAAGGCCTGACAGGAAGGAAATTTGCCAACAGAGTAGTGGTGACCAAGTACTGCGACCCTGATGCGTATCACCGCCGGGACTTCTGGTAGAGGAGGCAAGACGGGGGGGGGGGGGGGGGGGGGGGTGAGGCTCGAATTCCCACTGACTAGATCAGCCCAATAGGTGATAGGTAAAAAAAAAAATTAAGTGGAGATCACCGTGTGTGATACTGAGATCTTAAAAAAAATAAAATAAAGTCACACGGGGGGGTTGTTCTGGTTGTCGGGGTTTTGTCATTGTTAGATAAGGGAGGGGGGTGGGAGGGTCTAAAATTTTTTGAGAAATGTGTGTTCGAATAGGTCCAGGGTGGGGTCAGCAGTTTTTATATTTTGCGAGCCGGAGATGTCATTTTTGGCAGGGGAGGGGGGGGGGGTGGTGTAACATGTCGACGTTTGTATTTAAATGGAAGGAACTTCGAGAAGCAATTAAGATGGCTCTATGGAAATGAAAAGAGGGTGAAAATGATGAGGGCTTTTTTTTTTTTTTTTTTTGTCAGGCCGCCTCGTACTTCAAATTCTTCTTCACTAGCTGTAACGTCCAATTGAGTTTCACCGCCATTAGAAAGACTAGAGGAGACATTGTTGGGTTTTTTTTTTTGGATTTGTTTGTTTTTGTCAGACTACTGCCCCTCCCCCCCCCTCAGGACGATCGCTTGAGCATGTCGTGTGAACGTCAAATGTTACTGTTCCGATACTATGTGTAGCTTTGCCGGCTCCAACTTTGTAACATCACATTGTGCGCAGCCTGTAGAATAACACCAACTACAGTAAAGGGAAGTTTTCCATCCATTTTCCCCCCCCGGGTTGATCCTCTTCTTTTAACAGCAACACTCAAACCTATTTATTGGGAATTTCGCTGACCAAAAGCCTTACTGGGATGATTCCAAGACAATTGGACAAAGAATCAAATCCGGCCGGCCCTTGCGTAAGAAATTCTTTAATCACTTACAAAAGGCTTCACTCTCCTGTGCTTTGGCTCGCATTGCCATTCATGTCCCTTTGTCGGCGCAAAGATCTGAACTGTCACTTGTGTTTGGACCCGGTGATTAATTCATTTTTTGTTTCATTTGTGTGCATCGTCTCACCTCTTTGACAAGACCAAATAAACACATGAGTTATACCTACACCTCGTCTTGTACTGGAAACACTGCTAACTGGCACGACTCCAGCTTTCCTATTTAAGGATGCGCATATTTTTCTTTTCTAAGTAACCCCTTTGACATATTCGTCCCATTTTGCTAATTTCTTTACAAGAAAAAAAGGCTGGGGTCGGGGGGAGTCACTAGAATTAAGTTGCAGTCACGAAAAAAAGATGCTTGAGTCGCAATTACACCCAAATAGGAGCAAATGAAAAGGAAAAAAAAATACACGAGCTCAGCATCTGTCGGAAACTGGAGGGATTTTTTGAATTGCAGCAGGAAGAAAATAAGACGCATTAAAGTGTTGCCGGTTTCTCCTTCGTGGCGGTCAAAATATACTGTAGTCTCGCGCCACAGCAGTTGCCAAGCAAGTGCAGAAGGAGGAAAAAAAATCACACTCATGATCATGACAATGATCAATGATAATGCACCCAGCAGCCCTCCCCAACGTTTGTATGCACAGTGAAGTCGTGTTTGAGGTCTGACTGCAGTTAAAGAGTCAATAATATAGACAGTAATGGCGATGGCGATATGCGAAATATTTATTTCGTAAAAGGTACACATTGCACAATGACCAGCGGTACTTTCCTGACATTCAGTGGGGCGTTGTTACAACATTGAAAAGTGAAGACTCAAATCAATTTTATTCAATAAATTCAGTGCAGAAAGTGTTACCAAACTCACATTTCAAGAAGCCAGCCAGTGTTACAAGCATCGCGTGCGTCCTAATCACGATTAAGAAAATATATATATTTTTTTTAACTCATCAAAATAGGTCTATTGGTGAGTTGCTTGGGAGGAGAGTATGTGTAGTTAGCCATGATGCCCACAAGGCGACGCTGTCTGGTACTCTTGCTTGCGGTATGTGACGTCAGACTAACTCGCCACAATATTTTCAGTTAAAAAAAAAATGGAACGTTTCAACCTATCTAATAATAATACAATTCATGATAGTGGAAATCAGATATTGTCCAGGCCATTTAACACACGTATGTTACGATGTCGTATCACTGACTGGTGCTTGTTAATCCGGGCAGGCAACACCTCCCTCGTTGGATCTTGATTCAGAGGCAACATTGTGACCCAATGGAAAAAAGAGCTTGTTTTGTCCTGTTCTCTGCTCGTCACCTCGACACCATCCTAAACTCTTACTCCCTTGTTATACACACAATATGATGATAATAATAATAATACATTTTATTTGTGGGCGCCTTTCTAGAAACTCAAGGACACCTTACAACAGGCATGTCCAAAGTCCGGCCCGGGGGCCAAATCCGGCCCGCGGTCGAATTTCATCCGGCCCTCGGCCCCTGTCATAAAATCAGTGCCGTCTGGCCCGCAGGTTGGGCGCAATGGAACACGTGTTGCATTGACTGAGGTCTCGTAGACTGGGGAGTGATGTTTCATAGAGTACTGCTTCCCTCTAGTGGCTAAATGAGTAATAGCATTCACTAAATGAGTAATAGCATTTAGACACTAGAGGGCATCACTCACGAGTTAACAAGTCATCACTCCGTGTTTATATTGACTGATATGTCATATTTCAAATTCCTGTTTCAAATGAACCAAAAGAAATTCTTAAGATTGTTGAAATTAAAATAAAAATGGAAATGTGAAACAGACTGGCTTACTAAAATTTGTTGAACAATATTGTTGTTCAATGTAAAGAATGTCAGCCAAGGTCGGCCCCCTGACATTTTACCACATAAAATCTGGCCCCCTTGGCAAAAAGTTTGGACACCCCTGCCTTACAACAAGCAGTTAAAATCACGAGTACAATGTTAAAAGATAAGATAATACTATATGGGCAAAAGTTATATCGTCGGTGGCTGAACTAAAGCCCCGTGTTCCCCCTTGATCATTTTAACAAGACACTTTGGGAAAGGCACCTTTTGTAGGTTTAAAAAGCAGGATTAATCAGGATTTCACCGCCGATCGTTTTCATCCAAAGCCAGTCTCGATTCCTCTTTCATATGTCCACGCTGTGCCAAAACATAACCAAAACACCCAGCATCTCATGGCCGCCAGTGAAACCACACCCAAAATCACCGAGAGGGTGCAGCGCAAAGAGTTAGATCAACCATGTGACGCCATCCGAGAGTATTCCAATCGTTAACCACACTAACTTATTGAGACATGGTTGGGCGGATCAATCGCTCAACTCTCTGCTGTAAGACGAGCCGAGCCGCAGGAGCACTCGCCGCGGGCTCCTCCTTCGCTCTCGCTTAATGTCGTTAACAGGTGCCCGTCCGAAATAGACACGCGCACGCATGGCGAGTGTGTGGCGGAAACGGACATGTTTGTAGTCACGTCATGCGTAGGCCAGAGCGGATGTGTGTGTGTGAGAGAGAGATCGCCCTGCGCCACCTCGCCTTACTAGCGACTAACATTACCGGCTACACGCACATCGTCGGATATTGAATCAAGAAGCGTGTGAGCCAACTGGGCTGCAGCCCCCTCCCCTGTTTGACTCCCTTTCCATGAGTGTTATGTACCCCCTCCTCTGTCGCTCTCTCGTTCCTGTTCACTAACTCTGCCATGAAGCAGCCCTTTGCTCTTTGAATTTTCAGGCGTCTTCTTCTCAACCCAGCACCAAATCACAGGTCAGAATTCTTTTTTTTTTCCTTTCCTCTCCCAATTGTTGATTTCACACACACGGGTGCACACACACACACACACACACAGAGTTGCAAAAGTCCCAGGATCACACATTTAGGCTCAATTCTTGTTCCATGAACCTACCATGCATGATTTTAATAAGTGAGAGAGTAAACCCACGCAGGCTCGACGACAACAGGAAGGCCGAGACCCAAAATCGAACCCACGATCTCTGTACTGCGAGGCGGTGGCCCTCACCGGGCTTTCACCGTGCCGCCCGCCATCAAAACGTAGAATCTAATCGTGCCATGGTCATAAAATAATCCCAATATTTTGTTTCGCGAGCACTTCAAGCAGCTTTAGCATTGAGGTGTGCATAATAAAGATAAAAAAAATGTTATTAGTGTTATATTTGTCTTGAACTATTCATGAGGAATATTAAAGCACAGCATAATTACCTATGAAATTACAAAATTGAAGATTTAACAGTACTATTGGGAATTTTATTTTCTTATTCCGTATCGATCACTCCTGTCAAAACCTACATTTGCTCCGATCAAGGCATATTAAAGATGACTTCAGTTCTGACCAAGATGATTATTTTGCGTCGCTTTCGTCTCGCTAAGCAAAGATGCTTGACGGCTCTCGGATTGGATCTCATTATTACGCCGGTCCGCATCGCATATGCCACCTCACCCCAAAAAAAAGCTAACCCCCGTAGCTCATGTCTTGGATCTCACGATGGGAAAGATTCCATTCTATGCATGTTATGACGTCAATGTAAACGCGCTTTGTCGTTCTGAATGAATCTCCAAATCCAGCGTTACGACAAAACAGGTGGCTCGTGTGCTCCGGTGCCGAATTAAAACCTTTGAGACTGCTGGCGCAAAGCTCACAATGAAGTGATCCGACAACTCTGTGGATGGGGTCAGGGGGCTTCTGTCCTGTGACCCGTCGAAGCCCCCCCCCCCCCCCCCCCCGAACCCACCGCAAGCCTGCGCTCTTGTTCAGGCTGGCGTTATCACCTGCCTCGCATCCCCGCGTGGGTCATCTGCCACCTCGTTAAACCGCTCCCACGGCCCCCCCCCCCCCCCCCCCCCCCCGTGGGCCGTGCCATGTGATGCAGGCTGTCGGGTATTTGTGGCATCGCGTTATCCCCGCAGATCAGACGGGGATTCGCATCCGAGCCCAACGCAGTGGGACGACTCGGGTCTGAGCTCTGTGGTGGGACAATAAAAGAGACAGGTGGCTCACTGCGGCACTCACCGTGAGCCCCCCCACCCCCCAAACCCCGGCGCCAAACCACTTCACTAATGTAGACAAAACGATTCTCTGACTTTCTAGTTGGGAGAGCGATAAAGCTTCAGCTTGCTGTTCTGCTTGAAGTCTTTGAAAAATGGAGAGTCAGTAAGAGGAAAAAAAAAACGCCTATCTTGTCATTTTTCAGTGTGGTGTTCCGCAGGGATCCTTTCTTGTCCCTCTCCTGTTTAACTTACGCCTTGGTTTGTGTCATTTTTAAGGCTGGTTAGTAAGATTGCGGTACACGTTGGACCTTGAATTGAACATCTGTGCTCTTTGCTGTCTTATTTATTGTTGCATTTCTTTTTCAGAGGACTGCAGGAAAGGAAATACTTGGACAGAAGCTTATTTTTTTTATCTTGGTATTATCAGAGTTTTATTTATTCACCATTATAAAGCTACACGAAAACTAAATACACACAAGCTGAGATGTGGAACAACTTCTTCGTGGCCCGGGACGAGGAGGGCCGCATGGGGGCGGCGGGCGGCGGCCAAGGAGGAGCTCTGGCCGCCCTTCAGGGCGGCCGTGCTCAGAGACGAAGCCAAAAGATGAGCGACAGCCAGAACGGCAAGATCAAGCTGGCCTTCCTGGTGTGTGCGGTGGGCGTCACGCTGACCGTGCTGGCGGTGGGCACCGAATTTTGGGTGGAGCTGGCGCAGCCCAAGGACTTTGGCGGCAACCAGACGTGCCAGCTGGCGCACTACGGCCTTTGGAAAACCTGCGTGCGCACCCTGTGGGTTGCCGACGTGGACCCCGAGAGGGCGAGCTGCGGTCCAGCTGAACTACCGGGAGGTGAGACGTGACGCTCTCTTTGACTTCACTCGTGGAATGCTAGCTCACTTGTTGCCATGGTGACCACAAGGCACAACCTACTCAATGTTTGTAATTAAACATCCTGAGTCACGTGAGACTGGTCTGCCTCGGCGTGCGGGCTCCCTGTGTGGCGTTTGCATGTTCTCCCCGTGCCTCGCGTGGGCTTTCTCCTGCTACTTCGGTTTCCTGATCCAAATGATGGGCCCTCGAGGACCCCACTTTGGCACCTGCGCTAGTCTAAACGAAGGGAGTCCTCCGGGGCCCCTATCCAGCCCTCCTCCTCCTCCAACGCACCCGATTCAAACGATTAGCTCTTCAAGCTCTGTCAAAGATCAAGAAAACTGCGTTATGCACCGCCGCTTCCATAAAAGAAGAAATGCCCATCCCATTGTGTGACCGAATGTGAGCCTCATACGCATGCCTGTCTTGGAAATGTTCCACAGAGGGAGGGGTGGGGAGATGAGGGTGCGAGCACGCGGCGTATGTACAGCGTTTGCATCTAGGTCAGCCAATTCAATCGTTCGCGAAGAACGGCAACGGATTCGTCCAATGGAAGGAGCGCGAAGGGAAGCCGCGCGGATGGCGCATTACGTAACCGCCCGCCGACAGATACGACGCGGCCGCGAAAGCTTGCGCTCTTCTGGCGAGACTTTTCAATAAGATGGCGGGACAAAATGCGGCTAATCGGCCCGCCGCGTCGGTGGTTAGCACGGTTGGATTTTGGTGTGAGATCATAAAGAGACAAGAATCAGGTCTACTTTAGCATTCTCGCGCCTAAAAAAAAAACAACAAAGATTTGCTGAGGCTGTCGTTAAAGCTTGACTGATTAATCAGTGAAGAAATTGGCTATTGGCTCATAAAAAATTGGCCACGTTTTTTTTTTTGTGCACGTTAGTATTTTCAAACACCAACAAAAATCTGCAGATTTTCCTCCTTGCTGTCATGTAAGAAAATGACGACAGCGTTGTCTCTTGTGGAAAGTGTCAAGGAAGCCCAAAGAAGCGATTTTATCACTGCTATAGTTGAGAATTATCCGGTCGTGTCAAATGTCGGAATCGGCCTCAAAAACAATTTATATTTCTACATATCCTTACCGGTCAGTTTCTACTCAAATAGAAAACCCCCTTTTTTTTTTAACCCTTCTATTGATCGCACGCAATTGTGCTACGTGCTGCGGCAGCCGTTGTGCTGGCGACCATGTTTCTCGCACGCCCTCGCGCCACTGGCAGATGGCCGCCAGCCCACCGCCATGTTTGTTTGATGCCAAGATAGCAACTGTTTTGTTGCCCGTCTTCCTGTCGCTACTCGCCGAGCGTCTGAGGCGTCTGGAACGCAATATGTGCGTAATGAGCAAGCGGCATTGCGCACAAGCTAGTAGTCGCGACATGGACTGTGTGTGTGTGTGTGTGTGTGTGTGTGTGTGTGTGTGTGCGCGCACGCTGTAGTATTCCTTAACGGAGAGAGTTAAGTTGTGACTGTGCGGCCGAGAAGTCCAGTGGAATCTGTCTGCTTCACAGTTTTGGTCTAAATATAGTGAAAGGTCAACAAGGGAGCGGGAGAGCGAGGGACCAAGGGAGAGCAGGTCTAATGCCCGATGAACTAACTCGCCGTGTCGTCCCCTCCGCACACTCGCACCCCACCATCCCTTGTTTCCTGGACCACCCCCTCCCCTAGCCCCCTCCATCTTCGGCTTCCCTCTTGCTTCTCCATCTGCGCTCCCACCCCACTCCTCCTCTTCTTCAGATACCTCTCCAACCTCCTTAACCCCTGTTGTTGATTTTATTTTTTCGGGGTGCTCTTATGAGACCTTGAGATCACAATCAATCAATTAATCAAGATCTTGACACGACTGCTTCTTCTAGTCACACCACGACACTCCCATAAAGGAGTAGAATGTACAGATATCTGTTTTCAAATATCGGCAATGCTATAACAAAAATAAATAAAATCACATGAAAAATAAAAAGGCCTACTCAAGTAAATTACGAATGTCTAAAAAAAATCTATCGAAGTACAGTAATGAAATCCACGGCTGTCCCCGCACCGTATGTGCAGTGTGTGTATTCCGACTCAACACTGGGATATAAATAGAAATGATGCCTGGAAGGACCAAAGTGTGCGCATGGATGCATAGAAAGCATATCGCACAAGAACAGCAGCGATCTGTCGCACGCCGCGTGGCACTAAAGTTTCCTTTTTCCCCCTCGACAGAATCCAACTGCACCTACTTCAAATTCTTCACCTCGGGGGAGAACGCCGTCATGTTCAAGAAGACGACAAACAAGAGTAAGTTGAATGTGAAACGGTGGTTGCCTAGCCTCCTAGCCGCCACGCCCCCCCCCCCCCCCACACCCCGCCCCCCCAAAAAAGGACTGATGATGACATCGGTGGCCCACACTCGCACATTAGCACGGGCTTAGCATGTCACGTCTGCCAACAAAGTCTGTTTCAAGCTGAGCCAAATGGGCACGTGGCCCACTTGCAAACACGCCGCCATTTTGGCTCATCAAATCCAAGGATGCGTTCGGCGCGCAGAATATGCATTGGCAAAATGGTGGGGAGGCGTGAACCAGTGTCGCACGCGTTTTTCTTACTCGTATTCTCAAAACCTAAACTCGAATGAACTCCCAAACCAAGCGCAGTGCTAACCCTAAAATTCTAATCCTAACCTAAATGAACAACTGACTCCTCGAAGTAGAATAAGGTTTTTAGGGTTGGCTTTAAAAGTAGGGGTTGGGTTTCAAACTTTGCTATCAGAATAGATTTTAGAAATAGGAATAAGGTTTCTATGTAATGTTTAAAAGTTAGGACTAGGGTTTGAAAGAAAGATTTTCAAACGCTAATATTTCTTCTTACCCCTAATTTGAAGCCCCAACTCTTCAACGAATGTTAGGGTTCGGAAGAGGGGTTTGAAACTAAGATTAGGGTTCACAAGTCGGGTTCAAAACTTGGGTTAGGGTTTGG